>NW_027662060.1:70000-87500 GCF_963422515.1 Blennius ocellaris | reverse complement strand
GGCGGGGCCAGGGATCACACTGCCACCTCCTGGAGATGCTCCACCACCGTGCCCCCCGCCCCCCCCAGGCCCCGCCCCCCCAGGGCCCGGCCCCCCCAGGGGGAAGTGTTACGACGGGGCGTCCGGACGTCCAACACAGCTGATCAGGAGACCAAACACTAACAGGGTGAGTGAAAGACTCTGGACACTTCCTGTTTCCTGTTTGCACTTCCTGTTTCCATGTTTGCACTTCCTGTTTCCTGTTTACACTTCCTGTTTACACTTCCTGTTTACACTTCCTGTTCCTTTCTCCTCTCTGGCCTCCGCAGGCTGACTCCTCAATGCCACCTCCTCAGTGCCTTCAACACCAGCATGCCTCCTCCTCCTCCTCCTCCTCCCCCTCCCCCTCCCCCTGCCCCTCCCCCTCCCCCTCCCCCTCCTCCCGGGCCCCGCGGCGGATCTTCTCTGGTAAAGTGTTCAGGCGGCGCCCGGGGGTGGGCGTGGCCTCGCTGTCGGTCAGAGGACGTCCTCCTGCAGGCTCCTCCTCAGCAGGAGCTGGAAACAAACCAGGAGGAGCAGACCAGGAGGCGCAGCTCACTGGTGAGTTCACCAGCAGGGGGCTCACTCTGTGATCAATGTCGTCTGGTTCCTGAAGTGTTTCCTGATGTGGATCAAAGTGATTGATCAGGTGACTGATCAGAGTGATTGATCAAGTGACCGATCAAAGTGATTGATCAGGTGATTGATCAAAGTGATCAGGTGACCGATCAGAGTGATTGATCAGGTGACCGATCAAAGTGACCAGGTGACTGATCAGAGTGATTGATCAGGTGACCGATCAAAGTGATTGATCAGGTGATTGATCAAAGTGATCAGGTGACCGATCAGAGTGATTGATCAGGTGACCGATCAAAGTGATTGATCAGGTGACCGATCTAAGTGATTGATCAGGTGACTGATCAGAGTGATTGATCAGGTGATTGATCAAAGTGATCAGGTGACTGATTAGAGTGATTGATCAGGTGACTGATCAGAGTGATTGATCAGGTGATTGATCAAAGTGACCAGGTGACTGATCAGAGTGATTGATCAGGTGACTGATTAGAGTGATTGATCAGGTGATTGATCAAAGTGACCAGGTGACTGATCAAAGTGATCAGGTGACTGATTAGAGTGATTGATCAGGTGACTGATTAGAGTGATTGATCAGGTGATTGATCAAAGTGATCAGGTGACTGATCAGAGTGATTGATCAGGTGATTGATCAAAGTGATCAGGTGACTGATCAAAGTGATCAGGTGACTGATCAGAGTGATTGATCAGGTGACTGATGCCTCTGTTCTCTTCTCCCCAGCAGATTCTGTCACCTGGAAGATGTCCTCCATCTGCCTCACCACTCCTGCTCCTCCTGCACCTCCTGCAGGCTCCTCTCTTCCTGCACCTCATGGAGCTGGTGCAGTGACACCTAGTGGTCATAGATGGTATGTACCAGGATAGTTTAATACTAGATAGTTATAAACTACGAGCAGCCCACTGAAAACGTGGTGTGTGTGTGTGTGTGTGTGTGTGTGTGTGTGTGTGTGTGTGTGTGTGTGTGTGTGTGTGTGTGTGTGTGTGTGTGTGTGTGTGTTTTTTTCAGGTCAGTTGGTGGGATGCAGGAGGAGGAGGAGCCTGACGAAGAGCAAGAGAACAACCTGAGTGATGACGGTAACACACACACACACACACACACACACACACACACACACACACACTTCTATTTGACAGTTTGATTGTCTGCAGGTGAGTCAGACTGTTGTTCCATCACCGCCACGTCTTCCTGCACCTCTATAGCTGCACCCTGCAGGTGAGAACCACACACACACACACACACACACACACACACACACACACACACACACACACACACACACACACACACACCCCGCTGCTATGATAACGCTGACGTCCCTCATCCTGGAGCAGCTCCAGCCTCACCTGACCCCCCCCTCCCCCCTCCCCCCCTCCCCCCTCCCCCCCTCCCCCCTCCCCCCCTCCCCAGGGGGCCGGCGTGCATATTGTGTAAGAGGACAAATATTTGGGGGTGTTTAGAGACAATAATCAGAACACACACACACACACACACACACACACACACACACACACAGCGGGGCATCCAGAAGGGAGCAGGTCTTTGTTGGACGTCAGTAGAAAGCTCGGCTCGGCTCGGCTCGGCTCGGCTCGGCTCTTTGTCGGCCTCCAGCGACCGGCAGCAGGACGCCATTGTCTCCTTTCTCCTCTGGCTGCCAGCTCTTTCTGGCCTGCTCCTGCTCCTGCTCCTGCTCCTCCTCCTGCTCCTCCTCACTCCCCGCCGCCCCGCCGCTGCACCACACCGCTCTGCCTTCAGGAGACAGACGTCTCTCCTGCCTCGTCCTGCTTCATGACGGTCATGTGAGTGTTTGGTGGAGGTCAGAGGTCACGGCCTGAGGCCCGGCTGGAGCAGGTTGTAGTAGAGACGGTGTGGCGGGGTCCCGGGTTCCAATCCCACAAACCTGTCTTTGCTGGAACTTACAGTTTAGTTACTGAAATACTGAAAGGAACCAACTGAGAACTAACGTCTCCTGGTGTCTCCTCATGTCTCCCGGTGTCTCCTCATGTCTCCTGCTGTCTCTTCATGTCTCCTGGTGTCTTTTCATGTCTCCCGGTGTCTCCTCATGTCTCCTGCTGTCTCTTCATGTCTCCTGCTGTCTCTTCATGTCTCCTGGTGTCTATTCATGTCTTCTCCTGTCTCTTCATGTCTCCTACTGTCTCTTCATGTCTCCTGGTGTCTCCCGGTGTCTCCTGGTGTCTATTCATGTCTTCTGCTGTCTCTTCATGTCTCCTACTGTCTCTTCATGTCTCCTGGTGTCTCTTCATGTCTCCCGGTGTCTATTCATGTCTTCTGCTGTCTCTTCATGTCCCCTGCTGTCTCTTCATGTCTCCCGGTGTCTCTTCATGTCTCCGGCTGTCTCTTCATGTCTCCTGGTGTCTCTTCATGTCCCCTGCTGTCTCTTCATGTCCCCTGCTGTCTCTTCATGTCTCCCGGTGTCTCTTCATGTCTCCGGCTGTCTCTTCATGTCTCCTGGTGTCTCTTCATGTCCCCTGCTGTCTCCTCCTGTCCTCTCAGCATCGAGGAGTCCATGTCAGCTGAAGATGGAGACGAACGTCCTGCTCTGGTTCCCAGTTTGTTTCCTCTTGTTGCTCCGACTCTTTACTTCAGCACAGCCAATGAGAAAGGTGAGAACCTCCGACCCCTGACCTCCGACCTCTGACCTCCGACCCCTGACCTCCAACCCCTGACCTCTGACCTCCGATCCGCCAGCTACCCTGTTTCTGTCTGTCTGAGCTTTTAGTTCTGATGGTTTATTGTGTGTGTGTGTGTGTGTGTGTGTGTGTGTGTGTGTGTGTGTGTGTGTGTGTGTGTGTGTGTGTGTGTGTGTGTGTGTGTGTGTGTGTGTGTGTGTGTGTGTGTGTGTGTGTGTGTGTGTGTGTGTGTGTGTGTGTGTGTGTGTGTGTCCAGTGGAGCTGCTGCCTGCAGAACAGCGCCGGCTGTTGAAATGGAAGATGAGCACCGTCACTCCAAACGTGGTGAAACACACCGTCGCCAGGTCGCATTTCAAGGTCACTAAAAGTGAGTCTTCAAAAGCCTCGTTCCTACTGGCTGCTGTGTGGGACGGTATGGGACAGTATGGGACAGTATGGGACAGTACGGAACAGTCCAGAACAGTACGTTACAGTGGGACAGTACGGGACGGTATGGAACGGTACGGAACATTATGGGACAGTACGGGATAGTATGGGACAGTACGTTACAGTGGGACATTATGGGACAGTATGGAACGGTACGGTACGGAACAGTACGGAACAGTATGGGACAGTACGGAACATTGTGGGACAGTATAGGACAGTATGGGACAGTACGGAACAGTCCAGAACAGTACGTTACAGTGGGACAGTACAGGACTGTACGGAACGGTACGGAACATTATGGGACAGTATGGGACAGTACGGGATAGTATGGGACAGTACGTTACAGTGGGACATTATGGGACAGTATGGAACGGTACGGGACGGTACGGGACGGTACGGAACAGTACGGAACAGTATGGGACAGTACGGAACATTATGGGACAGTATAGGACAGTATGGAAACTACGGGATAGTACAGTACGGGACAGTACGGTACAGTACGGAACAGTACAGGACAGTACGGGATAGTACAGTACGGGATAGTATGGGACAGTACGGGATAGTATGGGACAGTACGTTACAGTGGGACATTATGGGACAGTATGGAACGGTACGGAACAGTACGGGACGGTACGGAACAGTATGGGACAGTACGGAACATTATGGGACAGTATAGGACAGTATGGAAACTACGGGATAGTACAGTACAGGACAGTATGGGACAGTACGGGATGGTACGGGATAGTACGGAACAGTACAGGACAGTATGGGACAGTACGGGATAGTACAGTACGGAACAGTACGGGATAGTACGGAACAGTACAGGACATACCGTAGCATAGTGTAGCAGACTAGCGTAGCAGACTACCGTAGCATAGCGTAGCAGACTACCGTAGCATAGCGTAGCTTGAGTTCCAGTGGCGCTCAGACCCTGTTCCCCTGACCAGAGAGCAGCGACTGGCTGGGCTGCTGGGGTCACCACATGAAGTCTGCTGGATTCAAGACCCTGGCTGAGCACCAGAAGGTGAGGAACGCCGCAGCTCTACCGGACTCCACAGTTGTTCCGTCACGGACCCCGCGTCTGTCTTGCGTTCCAGTTGAACCACTTCCCGGGGACGTTCCAGATCGGCAGGAAGGACCGGCTGTGGCGGAACCTGTCCAAGATGCAGCTTCGCTTCGGGAAGCAGGAGTTCGGCTTCTTCCCCCGGACCTTCGTCCTCCCGCAGGACATCAAGCTGCTGCGCAAGGCCTGGGAGGACGGGGGCTCCAGGCAGAAGTGGATCGTCAAGCCGGTACGTTCTCCCGCCACGCCCTCCCGCCACGCCGCGCCGCTGTAAATCACAACGCCCGCTTCCTTCTCTGTCCCGCCGAACCTGCAGCCGGCCTCGGCCCGAGGGATCGGGATCCAGGTGATCCACAAGTGGAGCCAGCTCCCCCGGAAGAGGCCGCTGCTGGTGCAGAAGTGAGCGCCGTCGGAACCTGTCCGTCCCGCGGCCGCGCCCAGGTGCTCACCTTTCCGCTGCGTCCACAGGTACCTCCACAAGCCCTACCTCATCGGCGGCAACAAGTTCGACCTGCGCATCTACGTCTACGTCACGTGCTACGACCCGCTCAGGGTCTACGTCTTCTCCGACGGCCTCGTCCGATTCGCCAGCTGCAAGTCGGTGCTCGGCCGCCACGTCAACGGCGAAGACGGAGACTTCCCGCTGACGTGTCCTCGCCTCTGTCCAGGTACTCGTCTTCCATGAAGACTCTGGGCAACAAGTTCATGCACCTGACCAACTACAGCGTCAACAAGAAGAACGCCGAGTACCAGAGCAACAGCGACGACCAGGCCTGCCAGGGACACAAGTGGTACGACCGTCTGTCCTAACCAGAGCCTGCACCTTTACATGTTTGACCGGCGGCTTGAGAGACCAACGACCAGGAAGTGATGTCATCAGTGTGTTTGCAGGGCGCTGAAGGCCTTGTGGCGGTACCTGGGCGCCAGGGGCGTCGACACCGCGGCCATCTGGGAGGAAATCAAAGACATCATCATCAAAACCATCATCGCGTGAGTTTGTCCCTTCGTCACGTCCACAGTGGCGTCCTGTCAGCTTGTTGATTGGTCCGGACCGAAACAGGAAGTCCCGCCTCTTCAGCCCGTAGTACTTAGCTTAATTAGCTGATGGCTAATGGGTAAAAACTAACAACCATGATAGTCTTCAACCAGAAACCAATGAGTCTTCCTCTCTACTTCTTCCTCTCTACTTCCTCTTCTCTACTTCTTCTTCTCTACTTCTTCCTCTCTACTTCCTGCTCTCTACTTCTTCCTCTCTACTTCCTCTTCTCTACTTCCTCTTCTCTACTTCCTCCTCTCTACTTCTTCCTCTCTACTTCTTCCTCTCTACTTCTTCCTCTCTACTTCTTCCTCTCTACTTCCTCTTCTCTACTTCCTCTTCTCTACTTCTTCCTCTCTACTTCTTCCTCTCTACTTCCTCTTCTCTACTTCCTCTTCTCTACTTCTTCCTCTCTACTTCTTCCTCTCTACTTCCTCTTCTCTACTTCCTCTTCTCTACTTCTTCCTCTCTACTTCTTCCTCTCTACTTCTTCCTCTCTACTTCCTCCTCTCTACTTCCTCTTCTCTACTTCCTCCTCTCTACTTCTTCTCAACTGGGGGGGGTGACGATGTCACCCAGGAAGGTGACGATGTCACTCAGGAAGGTGACGATGTCACTCAGGAAGGTGATGATGTCACTCAGGAAGGTGATGATGTCACTCAGTGACGATGTCACTCAGGAAGGTGATGATGTCACTCAGTGACGATGTCACCCAGGAAGGTGATGATGTCACTCAGTGACGATGTCACCCAGGAAGGTGATGATGTCACTCAGGAAGGTGATGATGTCACTCAGGAAGGTGATGATGTCACTCAGTGATGATGTCACTCAGGAAGGTGATGTCACTCAGGAAGGTGATGATGTCACTCAGTGACGATGTCACTCAGGAAGGTGATGATGTCACTCAGGAAGGTGATGATGTCACTCAGTGACGATGTCACCCAGGAAGGTGATGATGTCACTCAGGAAGGTGACGATGTCACTCAGGTAGGTGATGATGTCATTCAGGAAGGTGATGATGTCATTCAGGAAGGTGATGATGTCACTCAGGAAGGTGATGATGTCACTCAGTGACGATGTCACCCAGGAAATGGTAAATGGTCTAGATTTATCTAGAGCCTTCTAACCACACTGAGGTAGTCCCAAAGCGCTTTACATATCAGCTCATTCACCCATTCACGCTCACATTCACACACCAATGGGACAGAAGGTGACGATGTCACTCAGGAAGGTGATGATGTCACTCAGGAAGGTGATGATGTCATGCCCTCAGGTCGGAGCCGTACGTCAACACCCTGCTGAAGATGAACGTCCGCTCTGCGTACAGCTGCCATGAGCTGTTCGGCTTCGACGTCATGCTGGACGAGAACCTGAAGCCCTGGATCCTGGAGGTCAACATCTCCCCCAGGTAAGGTCACCTCCTGGTCACCTCCTGGTCACCTCCTGGAGGAGTCACGCTGTCCCTCCTCTGCAGCCTCCACTCCAACACGCCGCTGGACGTTTCCATCAAAGGTCAGATGATCCGAGACCTGCTGAACCTGGCCGGCTTCAGGATCCCCCCCCGGGAGGAGGTGCTCAGTCCCTGCAGCACCTCCAGCTCCTCCAGCAGGTGAGGAGGAGCAGCAGGAGCAGCAGGAGGAGGAGGAGCAGGAGGTGACCCAGTGTTCTGTGTGCAGTGTGTGTGGAGGCGTCAGGAGGAGCAGCGATCGTTCTGCTGACGAGAAGGTGAAACGAGCTTTTTACCTGACGCAGCGCTGCAGCCAGGTACACACACACACACACACACTCACACTCACACACACACAGACACGCACACAGTGAAGCTGTCCCCCGTGTCTCCAGGACTTCCTGTCCTCGATGCTGGACATGTTGACGCCGGAGGACGTCCGGGTCCTGGTGGAGAGCGAAGACGAGCTGAGTCGGCGAGGAGACTTCCAGCGCATCTTCCCCGCCCCCTCCAGCCCTGACCCCGCCCCCTCCAGCCCTGGCCCCGCCCCCTCCAGCCCTGACCCCGCCCCCTCCAGCCCCTCCCCCTCCCGCTACCTCCGCTTCTTCGAGTGTCCTCGCTACCTCAACCTCCTGCTGGACCGCTGGGAGCAGACACACTGGAGGGACAGGTCCACAGGTCTGTCCTCACACACACACACACACTGGAGGGACAGGTCCACAGGTCTGTCCTCACACACACACACACACTGGAGGGACAGGTCCACAGGTCTGTCCTCACACACACACACACACTGGAGGGACAGGTCCACAGGTCTGTCCTCACACACACACACACACACTGGAGGGACAGGTCCACAGGTCTGTCCTCACACACACACACTGGAGGGACAGGTCCACAGGTCTGTCCTCACACACACACACACACTGGAGGGACAGGTCCACAGGTCTGTCCTCACACACACACACACACTGGAGGGACAGGTCCACAGGTCTGTCCTCACACACACACACACACTGGAGGGACAGGTCCACAGGTCTGTCCTCACACACACACACACACTGGAGGGACAGGTCCACAGGTCTGTCCTCACACACACACACACACTGGAGGGACAGGTCCACAGGTCTGTCCTCACACACACACACACACTGGAGGGACAGGTCCACAGGTCTGTCCTCACACACACACACACACACACACACTGGAGGGACAGGTCCACAGGTCTGTCCTCACACACACACACACACACACACTGGAGGGACAGGTCCACAGGTCTGTCCTCACACACACACTGGAGGGACAGGTCCACAGGTCTGTCCTCACACACACACACACACACACTGGAGGGACAGGTCCACAGGTCTGTCCTCACACACACACACACACACACTGGAGGGACAGGTCCACAGGTCTGTCCTCACACACACACACACACACACTGGAGGGACAGGTCCACAGGTCTGTCCTCACACACACACACACACACACTGGAGGGACAGGTCCACAGGTCTGTCCTCACACACACACACACACACTGGAGGGACAGGTCCACAGGTCTGTCCTCACACACACACTGGAGGGACAGGTCCACAGGTCTGTCCTCACAGACACACACACACACTGGAGGGACAGGTCCACAGGTCTGTCCTCACACACACACTGGAGGGACAGGTCCACAGGTCTGTCCTCACACACACACACACACACTGGAGGGACAGGTCCACAGGTCTGTCCTCACACACACACTGGAGGGACAGGTCCACAGGTCTGTCCTCACACACACACTGGAGGGACAGGTCCACAGGTCTGTCCTCACACACACACACACACACACACACTGGAGGGACAGGTCCACAGGTCTGTCCTCACACACACACACACACTGGAGGGACAGGTCCACAGGTCTGTCCTCACAGACACACACACACTGGAGGGACAGGTCCACAGGTCTGTCCTCACACACACACTGGAGGGACAGGTCCACAGGTCTGTCCTCACACACACACACACACACTGGAGGGACAGGTCCACAGGTCTGTCCTCACACACACACACACTGTAACTGTATGTGTGTGTGGTCCAGGTGTCGGTCTGCTGAGGACCTTGTGTCAGAGAGGAGTCCACCTGGGGACCAGTGACTCCGCCCACCTGGGGACCAGTGACTCCGCCCACCTGGTGAGCAGCAACACAACCAGCAACCGTCATGTGTCTCCTGGACGTCACGATCACTGTCACTGTCACAAGAACAAGAACAAGAACAAGAACAAGAACATCTCATAGAACGTTTGGGGGAAAGAAGGAAGGAGAGGAGGGAGACAGTCAGTTTACAGTCTGTCCTCCAAGGAGACGTCTGTCCTCAAAGGAGACGGTCCGTCCTCTAAGGAGACGGTCTGTCCTCTAAGGAGACGGTCCGTCCTCCAAGGAGACGGTCCGTCCTCCAAGGAGACTTCTGTCCTCTAAGGAGACGGTCCATCCTCTAAGGAGACGTCTGTCCTCTAAGGAGACGGTCCGTCCTCCAAGGAGACGTCTGTCCTCTAAGGAGACGGTCCGTCCTCCAAGGAGACGTCTGTCCTCTAAGGAGACGGTCCGTCCTCCAAGGAGATGTCTGTCCTCTAAGGAGACGGTCCGTCCTCTAAGGAGACGGTCTGTCCTCTAAGGAGACGGTCCGTCCTCCAAGGAGACGTCTGTCCTGTAAGGAGACGGTCCGTCCTCTAAGGAGACAGTCCGTCCTCTAAGGAGATGGTCCGTCCTCCAAGGAGACGGTCCGTCCTCTAAGGAGACGGTCCGTCCTCCAAGGAGACATCTGTCCTGTAAGGAGACAGTCCGTCCTCCAAGGAGACGGTCCGTCCTCCAAGGAGACAGTCTGTCCTCTAAGGAGACGGTCCGTCCTCCAAGGAGACGGTCCGTCCTCCAAGGAGACAGACTGTCCTCTAAGGAGACGGTCCGTCCTCCAAGGAGACAGACTGTCCTGTAAGGAGACGGTCCGTCCTCCAAGGAGACAGACCGTCCTCTAAGGAGACGGTCCGTCCTCCAAGGAGACGGTCCGTCCTCCAAGGAGACAGTCTGTCCTCTAAGGAGACGGTCCATCCTCCAAGGAGACAGACTGTCCTCTAAGGAGACGGTCCGTCCTCCAAGGAGACAGACTGTCCTCTAAGGAGACGGTCCGTCCTCCAAGGAGACATCTGTCCTGTAAGGAGACAGTCCGTCCTCTAAGGAGACGGTCCGTCCTCCAAGGAGACAGTCTGTCCTCTAAGGAGACGGTCCGTCCTCCAAGGAGACGGTCCGTCCTCCAAGGAGACAGACTGTCCTCTAAGGAGACGGTCCGTCCTCCAAGGAGACAGACTGTCCTGTAAGGAGACGGTCCGTCCTCCAAGGAGACGGTCCGTCCTCCAAGGAGACAGACCGTCCTCTAAGGAGACGGTCCGTCCTCCAAGGAGACAGACTGTCCTCTAAGGAGACGGTCCGTCCTCCAAGGAGACAGACTGTCCTGTAAGGAGACGGTCCGTCCTCCAAGGAGACGGTCCGTCCTCCAAGGAGACAGACTGTCCTGTAAGGAGACGGTCCGTCCTCTAAGGAGACGGTCCGTCCTCCAAGGAGACGGTCCGTCCTCCAAGGAGACGGTCCGTCCTCTAAGGAGACGGTCCGTCCTCCAAGGAGACGGTCCGTCCTCCAAGGAGACGGTCCGTCCTCCAAGGAGACAGACTGTCCTGTAAGGAGACGGTCCGTCCTCCAAGGAGACGGTCCGTCCTCCAAGGAGACAGACCGTCCTCTAAGGAGACGGTCCGTCCTCCAAGGAGACGGTCCGTCCTCCAAGGAGACAGTCTGTCCTCTAAGGAGACGGTCCATCCTCCAAGGAGACAGACTGTCCTCTAAGGAGACGGTCCGTCCTCCAAGGAGACAGACTGTCCTCTAAGGAGACGGTCCGTCCTCCAAGGAGACATCTGTCCTGTAAGGAGACAGTCCGTCCTCTAAGGAGACGGTCCGTCCTCCAAGGAGACAGTCTGTCCTCTAAGGAGACGGTCCGTCCTCCAAGGAGACGGTCCGTCCTCCAAGGAGACAGTCTGTCCTCTAAGGAGACGGTCCGTCCTCCAAGGAGACAGACTGTCCTGTAAGGAGACGGTCCGTCCTCCAAGGAGACGGTCCGTCCTCCAAGGAGACGGTCCGTCCTCTAAGGAGACAGTCCGTCCTCTAAGGAGACAGTCTGTCCTCTAAGGAGACAGTCCGTCCTCCAAGGAGACAGACTGTCATTGGGGAAACCAAACCCCCTCAGGCACATTGAGCATCAACAGTCACAACATGTTTCTCCAGACACCGAGGACGTGTGAAGGCTAGTTTAGCAGCCGCCGCTAGGGGGGGGGGCAGCCATGACTCCTCCCCCCACAGCCTCTGCTGGGGGGGGGCAGAGCCTTGGTTCCACACTCACATCCAGGAGACTTGAAGACTGTGTGTGTGTGTGTGTTCAGTGGTCCAGGTGTGAGGACCATCAGGACCCCCTGACACCCTCCAGGTCCAGGTGAGAGAGACTCCGCCCCCCCGGTTATTATAACAGAGACTGTCAAAATAAAAGTGGTTGTTGGTGCGTTACAGGGTGGTGGTCACCCTTCACTCTGAGGAGGACCCTCCAGACCAGGACCCTCCACACCAGGACGGGACCCCCGGTCCTGAATCCAGCCTCTGCAGTAGTGTGACCACGCCCACTCTGGCCCCGCCCACTCTGGCCCCGCCCACTTCATCTGACACTTCCTGAAGCCTCAGAGTTTCTCCTGGTGGGGGGTCCCCCCTAGACCAGACCACCACCAGGAACCAGACCAGGATCACATTAGTCCAGATAGCAACTTGAACAAGACCAAGACTAAAACAAACCCTAGACTTTGTGTAAAGACCAGGACCAGCAGGCGGTGCCAGACCTGTCTTAAAGGGACCCGGCAGCTTCGTGGTCTCTGGAGTCTTTGTGGTCTCTGGAGTCCTCCTGGCCTCCGGTCCACGATCACCAGTTGAAATCCAGTCCAGCTGAATCGGAGTCCAGTACCAGTCCGGATGGTAGACCAGAGTGAGATCTAGAGTCCCTGCCAGGATCCAGACTAGAATCTAAGCCATTAGAACATTTGTGTTGAATTTTGGAAGGAGGTGTGGAGTCCCTCAGGGTCTACTACTGGGCCCGGTCCACCTGGAGTCCCTCAGGGTCTACTACTGGGCCCGGTCCACCTGGAGTCCCTCAGGGTCTACTGCTGGGCCCGGTCCACCTGGAGTCCCTCAGGGTCTACTGCTGGGCCCAGTCCACCTGGAGTCCCTCAGGGTCTACTGCTGGGCCCGGTCCACCTGGAGTCCCTCAGGGTCCGCTACTGGGCCCGGTCCACCTGGAGTCCCTCAGGGTCTGCTACTGGGCCCGGTCCACCTGGAGTCCCTCAGGGTCTGCTACTGGGCCCGGTCCACCTGGAGTCCCTCAGGGTCCGCTACTGGGCCCGGTCCACCTGGAGTCCCTCAGGGTCCGCTACTGGGCCCGGTCCACCTGGAGTCCCTCAGGGTCCGCTACTGGGCCCGGTCCACCTGGAGTCCCTCAGGGTCCGCTACTGGGCCCGGTCCACCTGGAGTCCCTCAGCGTCCGCTACTGGGCCCGGTCCACCTGGAGTCCCTCAGGGTCCGCTACTGGGCCCGGTCCACCTGGAGTCCCTCAGGGTCCGCTACTGGGCCCGGTCCACCTGGAGTCCCTCAGGGTCCGCTACTGGGCCCGGTCCACCTGGAGTCCCTCAGGGTCCGCTACTGGGCCCGGTCCACCTGGAGTCCCTCAGGGTCCGCTACTGGGCCCGGTCCACCTGGAGTCCCTCAGGGTCCGCTACTGGGCCCGGTCCACCTGGAGTCCCTCAGGGTCCGCTACTGGGCCCGGTCCACCTGGAGTCCCTCAGGGTCCGCTACTGGGCCCGGTCCACCTGGAGTCCCTCAGGGTCCGCTACTGGGCCCGGTCCACCTGGAGTCCCTCAGGGTCCACTACTGGGCCCGGTCCACCTGGAGTCCCTCAGGGTCCACTACTGGGCCCGGTCCACCTGGAGTCCCTCAGGGTCCACTACTGGGCCCGGTCCACCTGGAGTCCCTCAGGGTCCACTACTGGGCCCGGTCCACCTGTGCACCATAGATATAAAACTCTAGAAGCCTCATGGTACCTGTGACGTGGCTGCAGCGCCGCCATCTTGGGGAGGTCTCCCTCTGGACCTCAACATGAAGGTCCAGGCTGGAAGATCCACTAAATCATTGCTAGCTAGCTTGCTAGTCCAGGTAGCAGCACCAGTAGTAGCTCGTTCTGAAGCCGAGGGAAAACTTTTTAACTCTAGAACAGTTTTAAAACGAGGTTTAACTTGTGTTGCTACTTGGACCAGCAAGGGAGACCTCTCCAAGATGGCGGCGCTGAAGGCACTGATTGGCTGTGAGACATCGAGCGTTTGTGTTGCTCTCATGGAACTTTCACTTCTGGGTCATTCGGGGCTGAGACAGGAAGTGATGTCAACACCTACAGGAAGTGACGTCATCACATACAGGACGTGATGTCGCCACCTACAGGACGTGATGTCGCCACCTACAGGAAGTGACATCATCACATACAGGACGTGACGTCGCCACCTACAGGAAGTGACGTCGCCACCTACATGACGTGACGTCGCCACCTACAGGAAGTGACGTCATCACCTACAGGACGTGACGTCATCACATACAGGACGTGACGTCGCCACCTACAGGAAGTGACGTCATCACATACAGGACGTGACGTCGCCACCTACAGGAAGTGACGTCGCCACCTACAGGAAGTGATGTCAACACATGCAGGAAGTGGCGTCGCCACCCACAGGAAGTGATGTCGCCACCCACAGGAAGTGGCGTCGCCAGCTACAGGAAGTGATGTCGCCACCCACAGGAAGTGACGTCGCCACCTACAGGAAGTGACGTCGCCACCTACAGGAAGTGACGTCGCCACCTACAGGAAGTGATGTCAACACATGCAGGAAGTGGCGTCGCCAGCTACAGGAAGTGATGTCGCCACCCACAGGAAGTGGCGTCGCCAGCTACAGGAAGTGATGTCGCCACCCACAGGAAGTGGCGTCGCCAGCTACAGGAAGTGATGTCGCCACCCACAGGAAGTGGCGTCGCCAGCTACAGGAAGTGATGTCGCCACCCACAGGAAGTGGCGTCACCAGCTACAGGAAGTGGTTTTCTTCCTGTTGCAGTACAGTGACATAATTTTTTCCCAGTCGGAGTGTTTTTTACTGTTTGTATCACATGTTTACATGGCGAGATGAAGAGCGCCGCTCCTCTTCACCACCAGGGGGCGCTCTCTCTGGATCTCTGCTCAGGAGGCTGGTGGCACATCGGTGGGGCTGTTTTTACTAATTGCCCCTCGGGGGTGAATAAAATGACAATGAAAAGAAAAGGCTTTGACTTGGTTTCACTGAATCGACGTTCTGGAAAGATCTGGCACACACACACACGCGCACGCACACACACACACACACACACACGCACACACACACCACAGTGTGTCCGGACTCAATAGCCACACTATAAATACCCCCGGGGGGTGAGACTGCGGGGAGTGAGAATCAAGATACTATAAATAAAGTGAAGGAAGACAAACCGGAATGCCTTTCACAATAAACTGCAACATTTCAAAATAAGTGCTCCACAGTGAAGTTGCTGGTTCAAATGGAGTTTAAATTACTACTTGATTCAGCTGCTGAACGAATATTTGTATTTAATATCTTGATCAATTTCAAGCTAGAATCAAAGACGTGCAGTCGTAGATGTTTCACGTTCAGCTGGGTCTGGAACTTTACTGTGAAAGAACTGGGTTTGGTCTGGAACTTTACTGTGAAAGAACTGGGTTTGGTCTGGAACTTTACTGTGAAAGAACTGGGTTTGGTCTGGAACTTTACTGTGAAAGAACTGGGTTTGGTCTGGAACTTTACTGTGAAAGAACTGGGTTTGGTCTGGAACTTTACTGTGAAAGAACTGGGTTTGGTCTGGAACTTTACTGTGAAAGAACTGGGTTTGGTCTGGAACTTTACTGTGAAAGAACTGGGTTTGGTCTGGAACTTTACTGTGAAAGAACTGGGTTTGGTCTGGAACTTTACTGTGAAAGAACAGCTGGATGGAAGATGGTGAGATCAAGATAATGACAATAACAATAACAAACATCAAATATGAACCCCCACTGAGCTGAAGACTCCGCCCCCACTGAGCTGAAGACTCCGCCCCCACTGAGTTGATTCAGCAGAAACATGACCCCCCCCAGAATGCCACCAGGGTCTCACCCCCCCAGTCCACATTTAGATCTCAGTGTTTCCCAGCTGTCTGTTTTACTGCTTCACCGTCCAGACCTCCTCCTCTCTGCTCCTCTCTGCTCCTCCTCTCTCCTCCTCTCTGCTCCTCTCTCCTCCTCTCTCCTCCTCGCTGCTCCTCTCTCCTCCTCTCTGCTCCTCTCTCCTCCTCTCTGCTCTTCTCTGCTCCTCTCTCCTCCTCTCTGCTCCTCTCTGCTCCTCTCTCCTCTCTGCTCCTCTCTGCTCCTCTCTCCTCTCTGCTCCTCTCTGCTCCTCTCTCCTCTCTGCTCCTCTCTCCTCCTCTCTGCTCTTCTCTGCTCCTCTCTCCTCCTCTCTCCTCCTCTCTGCTCCTCTCTGCTCCTCTCTCCTCCTCTCTGGTCCTCCTCGCTGCTCCTCTCTCCTCCTCTCTGCTCCTCCTCGCTGCTCCTCTCTCCTCCTCTCTGCTCCTCTCTGCTCCTCCTCTCTCCTCCTCTCTGCTCCTCCTCGCTGCTCCTCTCTCCTCCTCTCTGCTCCTCGCTGCTCCTCTCTGCTCCTCGCTGCTCCTCCTCGCTGCTCGTCTCTCCTCCTTTCTGCTCCTCCTCTCTGCTCCTCCCAGAAAACGACACCTCTCACTTGACAGAACCAAGTTCTTCTTCCTTCTCGTGGGACATGGAACCTCTGGCAGAGGTAAGAAGCTCTATAATCTGATGTTAGGGGAGGAAGATGCTCTATAATCTGATGTTAGAGGAGGAAGACGCTCTATAATCTGATGTTAGAGGAGGAAGACGCTCTATAAACTGATGTTAGAGGAGGAAGATGCTCTATAATCTGATGTTAGAGGAGGAAGACGCTCTATAATCTGATGTTAGAGGAGGAAGATGCTCTATAATCTGATGTTAGAGGAGGAAGACGCTCTATAATCTGATGTTAGAGGAGGAAGATGCTCTATAATCTGATGTTTGAGGAGGAAGACGCTCTATAATCTGATGTTAGAGGAGGAAGATGCTCTATAATCTGATGTTAGAGGAGGAAGATGCTCTATAATCTGATGTTAGAGGAGGAAGACGCTCTATAATCTGATGTTAGAGGAGGAAGATGCTCTATAATCTGATGTTAGAGGAGGAAGACGCTCTATGATCTGATGTTAGAGGAGGAAGATGCTCTATAATCTGATGTTAGAGGAGGAATATGCTCTATACTCTGATGTTAGAGGAGGAAGATGCTCTATAATCTGATGTTAGAGGAGGAAGATACTCTATAATCTGATGTTAGAGGAGGAAGATGCTCTATAATCTGATGTTAGAGGAGGACGATGCTCTATAATCTGGATTAGAGGAGGAAGATGCTCTATAATCGGATGTTAGAGGAGGAAGACGCTCTATAATCTGATGTTAGAGGAGGAAGATGCTCTATAATCTGATGTTAGAGGAGGAAGGTGCTCTATAATCTGATGTTTGAGGAGGAAGACGCTCTATAATCTGATGTTAGAGGAGGAAGACGCTCTATAATCTGATGTTAGAGGAGGAAGATGCTCTATAATCTGATGTTAGAGGAGGAAGATGCTCTATAATCTGATGTTAGAGGAGGAAGACGCTCTATAATCTGATGTTAGAGGTGGAAGATGCTCTATAATCTGATGTTAGAGGAGGAAGATGCTCTATAATCTGATGTTTGAGGAGGAAGACGCTCTATAATCTGATGTTAGAGGAGGAAGATGCTCTATAATCTGATGTTAGAGGAGGAAGACGCTCTATGATCTGATGTTAGAGGAGGAAGACGCTCTATAATCTGATGTTAGAGGAGGAATATGCTCTATACTCTGATGTTAGAGGAGGAAGATG
Source organism: Blennius ocellaris (assembly GCF_963422515.1). NCBI lineage: Eukaryota > Metazoa > Chordata > Actinopteri > Blenniiformes > Blenniidae > Blennius > Blennius ocellaris. Next base: position 70,141 of record NW_027662060.1, on the reverse strand, counting down.
CTCTATAATCTGATGTTAGAGGAGGAAGATACTCTATAATCTGATGTTAGAGGAGGAAGATGCTCTATAATCTGATGTTTGAGGAGGAAGACGCTCTATAATCTGATGTTAGAGGAGGAAGATGCTCTATAATCTGATGTT
>NW_027662060.1:42500-65000 GCF_963422515.1 Blennius ocellaris | reverse complement strand
TGATACACTCTGATACACTCTGATACACTCCTGATACACTCCTGATACACTCCTGATACACTCCTGATACACTCTGATACACTCCTGATACACTCTGATACACTCCTGATACACTCTGATACACTCCTGATACACTCCTGATACACTCCTGATACACTCCTGATACACTCCTGATACACTCTGATACACTCCTGATACACTCTGATACACTCCTGATACACTCTGATACACTCCTGATACACTCCTGATACACTCTGATACACTCTGATACACTCTTGATACACTCCTGATACACTCTGATACACTCCTGATACACTCTGATACACTCCTGATACACTCTGATACACTCTTGATACACTCTTGATACACTCTTGATACACTCTTGATACACTCTTGATACACTCCTGATACACTCTGATACACTCCTGATACACTCTGATACACTCCTGATACACTCTGATACACTCCTGATACACTCCTGATACACTCTGATACACTCTGATACACTCTTGATACACTCCTGATACACTCTGATACACTCTGATACACTCTTGATACACTCCTGATACACTCTGATACACTCCTGATACACTCTGATACACTCTGATACACTCTTGATACACTCTTGATACACTCTTGATACACTCTTGATACACTCTTGATACACTCTTGATACACTCCTGATACACTCTGATACACTCCTGATACACTCTGATACACTCCTGATACACTCTGATACACTCCTGATACACTCCTGATACACTCTGATACACTCTGATACACTCTTGATACACTCCTGATACACTCTGATACACTCTGATACACTCTTGATACACTCCTGATACACTCTGATACACTCCTGATACACTCTGATACACTCTGATACACTCTTGATACACTCTTGATACACTCTTGATACACTCTGATACACTCTTGATACACTCTTGATACACTCTGATACACTCCTGATACACTCCTGATACACTCCTGATACACTCTTGATACACTCTGATACACTCCTGATACACTCCTGATACACTCTTGATACACTCTGATACACTCCTGATACACTCCTGATACACTCCTGATACACTCCTGATACACTCTGATACACTCCTGATACACTCTGATACACTCCTGATACACTCCTGATACACTCCTGATACACTCCTGATACACTCTGATACACTCCTGATACACTCTGATACACTCCTGATACACTCTGATACACTCCTGATACACTCCTGATACACTCTGATACACTCTGATACACTCTTGATACACTCCTGATACACTCTGATACACTCCTGATACACTCTGATACACTCCTGATACACTCTGATACACTCTGATACACTCTTGATACACTCTTGATACACTCTTGATACACTCTGATACACTCTTGATACACTCTTGATACACTCTGATACACTCCTGATACACTCCTGATACACTCCTGATACACTCTTGATACACTCTGATACACTCCTGATACACTCCTGATACACTCTTGATACACTCTGATACACTCCTGATACACTCCTGATACACTCCTGATACACTCCTGATACACTCCTGATACACTCCTGATACACTCTGATACACTCCTGATACACTCTTGATACACTCTTGATACACTCCTGATACACTCCTGATACACTCTTGATACACTCCTGATACACTCCTGATACACTCTGATACACTCCTGATACACTCTTGATACACTCTGATACACTCCTGATACACTCTTGATACACTCTGATACACTCCTGATACACTCCTGATACACTCCTGATACACTCCTGATACACTCTTGATACACTCCTGATACACTCCTGATACACTCTTGATACACTCCTGATACACTCTTGATACACTCTGATACACTCTTGATACACTCTGATACACTCTTGATACACTCTGATACACTCCTGATACACTCCTGATACACTCCTGATACACTCTTGATACACTCTTGATACACTCCTGATACACTCTGATACACTGTTGATACACTCTTGATACACTCCTGATACACTCCTGATACACTCCTGATACACTCTTGATACACTCTTGATACACTCTTGATACACTCCTGATACACTCTTGATACACTCTTGATACACTCTTGATACACTCTGATACACTCTTGATACACTCTGATACACTCCTGATACACTCCTGATACACTCTTGATACACTCTTGATACACTCTGATACACTGTTGATACACTCTTGATACACTCCTGATACACTCTGATACACTCTTGATACACTCTTGATACACTCCTGATACACTCCTGATACACTCTTGATACACTCTGATACACTGGTGTTCCTCTGCAGGACGAGTGGTGGCGCTGTACTCCAGGTTTGACGTCATTGTGAGTTTCTTCACACACAAACGGTTCTTTTTTCAATAAAACAACAAATACACGGTGTGTGTGTGTGCGTGCGTGTGTGTGTGCGTGCGTGTCTCAGAATCTCGCCGCCCAGAAAAACTACAACAACCTGAACATGACGATGAGACAGGCGGTTGCGTCTCGATCCTGCTGCATGGAGGGAGTCCTGAAGTGTTACCCTGACGAGACGCTGGAGACCGTCATAGACCGCATCGCCCAGGCCGAGGTGTGTGTGTGTGTGTGTGTGTGTGTGTGTTGGTGTGTGGTGCAGGTTCTCCTCACATCGTCATGACGACAGACTAATGTCTCCGTCAGGTCCACCGGTTGGTGTTGGTGGATCATGACGACCTGGTGCGAGGGATTGTCTCTCTGTCGGACCTCCTGCAGGCCCTGGTTCTGTCTCCTGCAGGTATTGAGGCTCTGTAACGGTCTGTAACGGTCTGTAACGGTCTGTAACGGTCTGCAACGGTCTGTAACGGTCTGTAACGGTCTGTAACAGTCGTCTGTAACAGTCGGTAACGGTCGTCTGTAACGGTCTGCAACGGTCTGCAACGGTCTGTAACGATCTGTAACAGTCTTGCCTCAGTCCCACGTCTCTCGACCTGAAGCCTCCCAGCTCAGCCCTGTTTCTACCTGCTGAGACACCGTGACAACCTGCTGAGACACCATGACAACCTGCTGAGACACCGTGACAACCTGCTGAGACACCATGACAACCTGCTGAGACACCATGACAACCTGCTGAGACAACACCGTGACAACCTGCTGAGACACCGTGACAACCTGCTGAGACACCATGATAACCTGCTGAGACACCGTGACAACCTGCTGAGACACCATGACAACCTGCTGAGACAACACCGTGACAACCTGCTGAGACACCGTGACAACCTGCTGAGACAACACCATGACAACCTGCTGAGACAACACCGTGACAACCTGCTGAGACAACACCATGACAACCTGCTGAGACAACACCGTGACAACCTGCTGAGACACCGTGACAACCTGCTGAGACACCGTGACAACCTGCTGAGACAACACCGTGACAACCTGCTGAGACAACACCATGACAACCTGCTGAGACACCGTGACAACCTGCTGAGACACCGTGACAACCTGCTGAGACAACACCGTGACAACCTGCTGAGACACCATGACAACCTGCTGAGACACCGTGACAACCTGCTGAGACACCGTGATAACCTGCTGAGACAACACCGTGACAACCTGCTGAGACAACACCGTGACAACCTGCTGAGACACCGTGACAACCTGCTGAGACAACACCATGACAACCTGCTGAGACAACACCGTGACAACCTGCTGAGACAACACCATGACAACCTGCTGAGACAACACCGTGACAACCTGCTGAGACAACACCGTGACAACCTGCTGAGACACCGTGACAACCTGCTGAGACACCGTGACAACCTGCTGAGACAACACCGTGACAACCTGCTGAGACAACACCATGACAACCTGCTGAGACACCGTGACAACCTGCTGAGACACCGTGACAACCTGCTAAGACGACACCGTGACAACCTGCTGAGACACCGTGACAACCTGCTGAGACACCGTGACAACCTGCTGAGACACCGTGACAACCTGCTGAGACACCATGACAACCTGCTGAGACAACACCGTGACAACCTGCTGAGACACCGTGACAACCTGCTGAGACACCGTGACAACCTGCTGAGACAACACCGTGACAACCTGCTGAGACACCGTGACAACCTGCTGAGACAACACCGTGACAACCTGCTGAGACAACACCGTGACAACCTGCTGAGACAACACCATGACAACCTGCTGAGACACCGTGACAACCTGCTGAGACACTGTAACAACCTGCTGAGACAACACCGTGACAACCTGCTGAGACACCATGATAACCTGCTGAGACAACACCGTGACAACCTGCTGAGACAACACCATGACAACCTGCTGAGACACCGTGACAACCTGCTGAGACACCGTGACAACCTGCTGAGACACCATGACAACCTGCTGAGACACCGGGACAACCTGCTGAAACAACACCATGACAACCTGCTGAGACACCATGACAACCTGCTGAGACAACACCGTGACAACCTGCTGAGACACCATGACAACCTGCTGAGACACCATGACAACCTGCTGAAACAACACCATGACAACCTGCTGAGACACCATGACAACCTGCTGAGACAACACCGTGACAACCTGCTGAGACACCGTGACAACCTGCTGAGACACCGTGACAACCTGCTGAGACACCATGACAACCTGCTGAGACACCGGGACAACCTGCTGAAACAACACCATGACAACCTGCTGAAACAACACCATGACAACCTGCTGAGACACCATGACAACCTGCTGAGACAACACCGTGACAACCTGCTGAAACAACACCATGACAACCTGCTGAGACAACACCGTGACAACCTGCTGAAACAACACCATGACAACCTGCTGAGACACCATGACAACCTGCTGAGACAACACCTTGACAACCTGCTTAGACACCGTGACAACCTGCTGAGACACCGTGACAACCTGCTGGGACAACACCGTGACAACCTGCTGAGACACTGTGACAACCTGCTGAGACACCATGACAACCTGCTGAGACACTGTAACAACCTGCTGAGACACCGTGACAACCTGCTGGGACAACACCGTGACAACCTGCTGAGACAACACCATGACAACCTGCTGAGGCACTGTGACAACCTGCTGAGACACCATGACAACCTGCTGAGACACTGTAACAACCTGCTGAGACACCGTGACAACCTGCTGAGACACTGTAACAACCTGCTGAGACACCATGACAACCTGCTGAGACACCGTGACAACCTGCTGAGACACCATGACAACCTGCTGAGACACTGTGACAACCTGCTGAGACACCATGACAACCTGCTGAGACACTGTAACAACCTGCTGAGACACTGTAACAACCTGCTGAGACACTGTAACCACCTTCTGAGACACCATGACAACCTGCTGAGACAACACCGTGACAACCTGCTGAGACAACACCATGACAACCTGCTGAGACACCGTGACAACCTGCTGAGACACTGTAACAACCTGCTGAGACAACACCGTGACAACCTGCTGAGACACCATGATAACCTGCTGAGACAACACCGTGACAACCTGCTGAGACAACACCATGACAACCTGCTGAGACACCGTGACAACCTGCTGAGACACCGTGACAACCTGCTGAGACACCATGACAACCTGCTGAGACACCGGGACAACCTGCTGAAACAACACCATGACAACCTGCTGAGACACCATGACAACCTGCTGAGACAACACCGTGACAACCTGCTGAGACACCATGACAACCTGCTGAGACACCATGACAACCTGCTGAAACAACACCATGACAACCTGCTGAGACACCATGACAACCTGCTGAGACAACACCGTGACAACCTGCTGAGACACCGTGACAACCTGCTGAGACACCGTGACAACCTGCTGAGACACCATGACAACCTGCTGAGACACCGGGACAACCTGCTGAAACAACACCATGACAACCTGCTGAAACAACACCATGACAACCTGCTGAGACACCATGACAACCTGCTGAGACAACACCGTGACAACCTGCTGAAACAACACCATGACAACCTGCTGAGACAACACCGTGACAACCTGCTGAAACAACACCATGACAACCTGCTGAGACACCATGACAACCTGCTGAGACAACACCTTGACAACCTGCTTAGACACCGTGACAACCTGCTGAGACACCGTGACAACCTGCTGGGACAACACCGTGACAACCTGCTGAGACACTGTGACAACCTGCTGAGACACCATGACAACCTGCTGAGACACTGTAACAACCTGCTGAGACACCGTGACAACCTGCTGGGACAACACCGTGACAACCTGCTGAGACAACACCATGACAACCTGCTGAGGCACTGTGACAACCTGCTGAGACACCATGACAACCTGCTGAGACACTGTAACAACCTGCTGAGACACCGTGACAACCTGCTGAGACACTGTAACAACCTGCTGAGACACCATGACAACCTGCTGAGACACCGTGACAACCTGCTGAGACACCATGACAACCTGCTGAGACACTGTGACAACCTGCTGAGACACCATGACAACCTGCTGAGACACTGTAACAACCTGCTGAGACACTGTAACAACCTGCTGAGACACTGTAACCACCTTCTGAGACACCATGACAACCTGCTGAGACACCATGACAACCTGCTGAGACACTGTGACAACCTGCTGAGACACCGTGACAACCTGCTGAGACACCATGACAACCTGCTGAGACACTGTAACAACCTGCTGAGACACTGTAACAACCTGCTGAGACACTGTAACCACCTTCTGAGACACCATGACAACCTGCTGAGACACCATGACAACCTGCTGAGACACTGTGACAACCTGCTGAGACACCATGACAACCTGCTGAGACACCATGACAACCTGCTGAGACACTGTAACAACCTGCTGAGACACTGTAACAACCTGCTGAGACACTGTAACCACCTTCTGAGACACCATGACAACCTGCTGAGACACCGTGACAACCTGCTGAGACACCATGACAACCTGCTGAGACAACACCGTGACAACCTGCTGAGACACCATGACAACCTGCTGAGACAACACCGTGACAACCTGCTGAGACACCATGACAACCTGCTGAGACAACACCGTGACAACCTGCTGAGACACCATGACAACCTGCTGAGACAACACCGTGACAACCTGCTGAGACACCATGACAACCTGCTGAGACAACACCGTGACAACCTGCTGAGACACCATGACAACCTGCTGAGACACCGTGACAACCTGCTGAGACACCATGACAACCTGCTGAGACACCGTGACAACCTGCTGAGACACCGTGACAACCTGCTGAGACAACACCATGACAACCTGCTGAGACACCGTGACAACCTGCTGAGACAACACCATGACAACCTGCTGAGACAACACCGTGACAACCTGCTGAGACACCATGACAACCTGCTGAGACACCGTGACAACCTGCTGAGACACCGTGACAACCTGCTGAGACACCGTGACAACCTGCTGAGACACCATGACAACCTGCTGAGACACCGTGACAACCTGCTGAGACACCGTGACAACCTGCTGAGACAACACCATGACAACCTGCTGAGACACCGTGACAACCTGCTGAGACAACACCATGACAACCTGCTGAGACAACACCGTGACAACCTGCTGAGACACCATGACAACCTGCTGAGACACCGTGACAACCTGCTGAGACACCGTGACAACCTGCTGAGACACCGTGACAACCTGCTGAGACACCATGACAACCTGCTGAGACACCGTGACAACCTGCTGAGACACCGTGACAACCTGCTGAGACACTGTGACAACCTGCTGACACCATGACAACCTGCTGGGACAACACCGTGACAACCTGCTGAGACAACACCGTGACAACCTGCTGAGACAACACCATGACAACCTGCTGAGACACCGTGACAACCTGCTGAGACAACACCATGACAACCTGCTGAGACAACACCGTGACAACCTGCTGAGACACCATGACAACCTGCTGAGACACCGTGACAACCTGCTGAGACACCGTGACAACCTGCTGAGACACCGTGACAACCTGCTGAGACAACACCATGACAACCTGCTGAGACACCGTGACAACCTGCTGAGACACCGTGACAACCTGCTGAGACACTGTAACAACCTGCTGAGACACCGTGACAACCTGCTGAGACAACACCATGACAACCTGCTGAGACACCGTGACAACCTGCTGAGACACCATGACAACCTGCTGAGACAACACCATGACAACCTGCTGAGACAACACCATGACAACCTGCTGAGACAACACCGTGACAACCTGCTGAGACACCATGACAACCTGCTGAGACAACAGACCCCCGCTGGTCGCTGGTCTCAGAACACCACCGCTCCCAGGTAGGACGCTCAACCGTCTTCTCTGTGCAGCAGGACCGTAGTGGTTGCTGTCTGCTGCTGGTTGCTGTCTGCTGCTGGTTGCTGTCTGCTGCTGGTTGTTGCTGCCTGCTGCTGCTGGTTGCTGTCTGCTGCTGGTTGCTGTCTGCTGCTGGTTGCTGTCTGCTGCTGGTTGTTGCTGCCTGCTGCTGCTGGTTGCTGTCTGCTGCTGGTTGCTGCTGCTGCTGGTTGTTGCTGCCTGCTGCTGCTGGTTGCTGTCTGCTGCTGGTTGTTGCTGCCTGCTGCTGCTGGTTGTTGCTGCCTGCTGCTGCTGGTTGTTGCTGTCTGCTGCTGGTTGTTGCTGCCTGCTGCTGCTGGTTGTTGCTGTCTGCTGCTGGTTGTTGCTGTCTGCTGCTGGTTGCCGCCTGCTGCTGCTGGTTGTTGCTGTCTGCTGCTGGTTGTTGCTGTCTGCTGCTGGTTGTTGCTGCCTGCTGCTGCTGGTTGTTGCTGGTTGCTGCTGCCTGCTGCTGGTTGCTGCTGGTTGCTGCTGCCTGCTGCTGGTTGCCGCCTGCTGCTGCTGGTTGCTGCTGGTTGCTGCTGGTTGCTGCTGGTTGCTGCCATCTGAATGACATTTGATGAGAACGTTGGCTCACCTCAACCACCAAACTGGGACCATCACTGATCAGGTCGAAGGTCACTGATCAGGTCGAAGGTCACTGATCAGGTCGAAGGTCACTGATCAGGTCGAAGGTCACTGATCCCGGTTAGAGTCATGATGTCTACATGTTCTCCACTGGCTCCAAGAAATGGACCAGACCGTTGCCATGGAAACGTGAAATATTTGCCAAACAAAAACATGTTGTCACTTGAAAGGTTGCCGTGGAAACGGCCTCAGTGAGCTCAGAGCCACGTTTCCATCCAGACCGTTCCTCCTCCTGCTCCAGGTCTGCAGACTGAGGAGCCCTCCGTCAGGACTCCACCCTCCACCCTCCACCCTCCACCCTCCACCTCCTGGAGCTCCTCCCCCGACCCACCGGGAGGCGCTGGCCTGCGATGAACCCGGCGGGACGTCAGGGAGCGAAGAACACACACACACACACACACACACACACACACACACACACACACACACACACACACACACACACACACACGCTGAAATGTAAAAAATATTTTGAATGAATAAAAGTGTTTGATATCTGGTCATAATTCCACTTTTCCGCCGTGTCAGTAGTCCTCAGAGCGCCTGTTCATCACACACACACACACACACACACACACACACACACACACACACACACACACACACACACACACACACACACACACCATGCAGGGCTCATTCTCCCCACTGGGGGCAGTGTGGGGTTCAGTGTCTTGCTCAAGGACACTTCAACATGTGGACAAGTAGAGATGGGAATTGAACTGGCAACCATCTGATTGGGAGCCGAGTGGCTCTGGGTGGAGGGGGGTGGAGGAGAGGCCTGGTGCTGGTGGTGGAGGGGGTGGAGGAGAGGCCTGGTGGTGGTGGAGAGGGGTGGAGGAGAGGCCTGGTGGTGGTGGAGAGGGGTGGAGGAGAGGCCTGGTGGTGGTGGAGAGGGGTGGAGGAGAGGCCTGGTGGTGGTGGAGAGGGGTGGAGGAGAGGCCTGGTGGTGGTGGAGAGGGGTGGAGGAGAGGCCTGGTGGTGGTGGAGAGGGGTGGAGGAGAGGCCTGGTGGTGGTGGAGAGGGGTGGAGGAGAGGCCTGGTGGTGGTGGAGAGGGGTGGAGGAGAGGCCTGGTGGTGGTGGAGAGGGGTGGAGGAGAGAGCTGGTGGTGTAGTACCTGGTGTGTCCTGCGGGGGACGGACTGTTTGTTCAGAGCTCCTTGTTTACCAGAGGAGGTTTGTTAACTCTGCCAGCCTCCACATCCTGGTCACAGGACTGCTGCTGCACCCATCCTCTACCCCCCCACCCACTTTCTACCCCCCACCCACTTTCTATACGCCTCCACCCACTTTCTATACGCCTCCACCCAGCCTCTATGTCTGTCACAACAATCTGGAGCTCTGGCAGTCTGTCTGTCCCCTCTGAGGACCTGGAATCCTCCTGGAATCCTCCTGAACACCTCCTGGAATCCTCCTGGAATCCTCCTGGAACACCTCCTGGAATCCTCCTGGAACACCTCCTGGAATCCTCCTGAACACCTCCTGGAATCCTCCTGGAATCCTCCTGGAACACCTCCTGGAATCCTCCTGAACACCTCCTGGAATCCTCCTGAACACCTCCTGGAATCCTCCTGAACACCTCCTGGAATCCTCCTGGAATCCTCCTGAACACCTCCTGGAATCCTCCTGGAATCCTCCTGGAACACCGCCTGGAATCCTCCTGTGAAGCTGGTCAGCCGCCTGGACAGGTGGTCCTGAGAACCTGTCCCCTGTCCCCTGTCCTCTGTCCCCCGGGGGACCATGGAGGACAGACCCAGGTAGGACGCAGCTTTTCTTCAATCTGCTGATCCACAATCATCTGAGGAGGGTCAGTGGACCTGGAGGACCTTGGTCCTCCAGGTGACCTGGACCTGGAGGTCCTTGGTCCTCACTGCTCTCTCTCTCTCTCTCTCTCTCTCTCTCTCTCTCTCTCTCTCTCTCTCTCTCTCTCTCTCTCTCTCTCTCTCGTCCAAACACCTGGAACTGATCGACACTCAGAAGTTAATACAAAGTTATTTAAGCAAAAGTAACTTAGTAAAAGTTTGTGTCGTGGTCAAATGACCCCGTTTCCGTGGAAACACTCTCACCCTGACCTGATGTCCGTTTCCATGGAGACGGCAGAAAGACTTAAAAACCATGTGTGTGTGTGTGTGTGTGTGTGTGTGTGTGTGTGTGTGTGTGTGTGTGTGTGTGTGTGTGTGTGTGTGAGAGCAGGAAGGGGAAGCTGTTTGGCCTGAAGGTGAAGAAGAAGAAGGTGACGACGGACGTCGTTCTGGAGAATCGAGGAGCCGTCGGTACAACAAGCCTTCATCATCGTCTTCATCATCGTCTTCATCATCGTCTTCATCATAGTCTTCATTATAGTCTTCATCATAGTCTTCATCATCGTCTTCATCATAGACTTCATCATCGTCTTCATCATAGACTTCATCATAGTCTTCATCATAGACTTCATCATAGTCTTCATCACATCGTCTTTATCAAATAGTCTTCATCACTTGTCTGGACGGCACCGCCCAGAAAGACACACACTCCTCATCATAACAACCTGTGTGTGTGTGTGTGTGTGTGTGTGTGTGTGTGTGTGTGTGTGTGTGTGTGTGTGTGTGTGTGTGTGTGTGTGTAGAGGGCCCCCCCTCCCCCCCCCCCAGTCTTCCTCCCTGCAGGATGAAGATCAGGATGAAGAGCCTGAGATGTTTCCTCAGAAGAGCCGGAGCGTCGCCCACATGAAGAGGTTTACCTCCACCCTCCTTCACCCTCCCTCCTTCCTCCCTCCACCCTCCCACCTCCCTCCACCCCTCCCCCCTCCACCCCCCTCCCCTCCATGTCCTGAAGGTGTGGTTCCTCCGTCAGGTCCAGACTGAGGACTCGTATCCAGGACAGTGAGGCGAAGCCTCAGAGCTTCCAGGTAACCACACTGAGCAGGTGGTGCCGGCCTCCACCCGGCCTCCACCACTCACCTCCACCTCCTCCACCCAGGTCTCCATCAACATCACGGAGGCGCGGCAGCTGGTGGGGGAGAACATCGACCCCAGCGTGGTGATGGAGGTCGGAGAGGAGAAGAAGCAGACGAGTGTGAAGGAAGGAACCAACGCTCCGTTTTACAACGAGGTGGAGGAGGAGCACCGTCACCTCTGGCCTCCACCTCTTCTTTTCTCTCCTCTCCTCTTCCTCTTCTCATCCTCTTCTCTTCTCTTCTCTTCTCTCTGCAGTACTTTGTCTTCGACTTCTTCGCCCACAAGGAAGTTTTCTTCAATAAAGTCATCAAGCTGACGGTGCGTCAAACACGTTAGTGAAAGGAGCTGACCTCTGACCTCGAACTATGACCTCTGACCTCGAACTATGACCTCTAGCCTCTGACCTCTAACTATGACCCCTGACCTCTAACTATGACCTCTAACCTCTAACTATGACCTCTGACCTCTAACCTCTAACTCTGACCTCTGACCTCGAACTATGACCTCTAACCTCTGACCTCTAACTATGACCTCTGACCTCTAACTATGACCTCTAACTATGACCTCTAACCTCTAACTCTGACCTCGAACTATGACCTCTAACCTCTGACCTCTAACTATGACCTCTAACCTCTAACTATGACCTCTGACCTCTAACTATGACCTCTGACCTCTAACTATGACCTCTGACCTCTAACTATGACCCCTGACCTCTGACTATGACCTCTAACTATGACCTCTGACCCCTGCGGTGTTCCCCTGAACAGGTGATGCACTCGAAGATGTTGAGAAGTTTCAGTGTGGGATCCTTCAAGCTGGACGTGTGGACGGTCTACAAGCAGCCAGGTAGTCCCAGGTCCTGGTCCAGGTCTCTGCACCTGTTGGGGGTTCTGATGGTTCTGGCAGTACTCCAGTGGTGGTTCTGTCCCTCCATCAGGACACCAGTTCGTCAACAAGTGGGCCATGTTGATGAACCCTGGCGACGTCGGCACCGGGGTCAAAGGTTACGTGAAGTGTGACATCAGCGTGTCGGCGAAAGGGGAGGCCATGGAGCCGGGGCCGAAGGCCAGCGACGCCGAGGAGCAGATAGACAAGTAGGACGTCTCTGGACACTTCTGTCCTCTGTCCTCGTGGACTTCACTGAATCACAGGAGGACGTATTGAGGGAATCCATAATACAGGAAATATACAAAGTATACAAAGTATATATGGAATATATATATTCCATGACGAGTCCAGACCGGATCACGAGTCCTGCCTGGAGGACATCATGTCCCTGCCTGGAGTACATCATGTCCCTGCCACTAGGCGGCGCTGTTGCAGTAAGAATGAGTTTGAAGTGTTTCATTTATTTTTCCTTTCACACATTTCTTGTTTCTTATATTGTAAAAATCATTTCTGTGTTTTGGGAACAAAAGTCTTTAGTTTGATGAAGAATCCGCTGGTGAAGTTGGTTTGTGGTGGAATGTGGGCGTGGCCAACCTCCTGGTCCACATCTCTGCTTTACCGACCAGCGAGACGTTTGGGACTTGACAGGAAACAAATATTGGCTGAGTGACGGAGGCGGCGGCTCTGTAGTCGCCTCTTCTCCACCCTCCTCCGCCCCGCCCACAACCCTGGCTGTTAGCCCCGCCCACAACCCTGGCTGGTTAGCCCCGCCCACAACCCTGGCTGGTTAGCCCCGCCCACAACCCTGGCTGGTTAGCTCCGCCCACAACCCTGGCTGGTTAGCGTTGTGTAGAAAAGACAAAGACGAGACAGGAGAAGCTTCGACTTCATGGAATCAGCAAATATATTTTCTGTGTTATTGATTCTCGTTATAGTTCCACATTTATTTCCTTTTAATTTTCGCCCTCCTGTGATTCCATAGTCCTGTGAGTGTCCCTGTATGCAGACGACTCCATGTCGTCTCGCGTCTTTCCTCAGTCGCTGTCATCATTGTTGTGGTTGTTGTTGTTGTGGTTGTTGTTGTTGTTGTGGTGGCTGTTGTTGTTGTTGTTGTGGTTGTGGTTGACTCCTGGCGTCCCGCTGCTGCAGGAACCTGCTGATCCCCGAGGGGTTCCCCTCGGAGCGGCCGTGGGCTCGGTTCTATGTGAAGGTGTTTGGAGCAGAAGGTCTCCCCCGGAACAACTCCTCCATCATGGCCAACGTCACCAAGGCCTTCATCAGGGACACCACGGCGCTCATTGACCCCTACGTGGTGGTCAGCTTCTTCAGCCGGCTGGTGGGTCGGCCAATCACAGAGCGCCACACGCTTTCAATCAGCGCCTCCGGCCAATCACAGAGCGCCACACGCTTTCAATCAGCGCCTCCGGCCAATCACAGAGCGCCACACGCTTTCAATTACAAAAGTCTTTTTTTTAACAAATATCTTGGCTACAAGCTAAAAACATTTCCAGTCGTCATCAAAACAAGTCCTTGCTTCACAGTCGGGCAAAACGTATTGAGTCAGCCACCAATGTGCAAGTTGTCCCACTTAAAAAGACGAGGGAGGCCAGTAATGCTCATCACAGCTATTCCTCATCCATGAGACACAATGAGGGAACAAATCCAGAAAATCACATTGTCTGATTTTTAAAGAATTTATTTGCAAATGATGGTGGAAAATAAGTATTTGGTCGCCGACAAACAAGCAAGATTTGTGTCTCTTCAGCCTGTGATTCCTCTGTCCTCCACTCCTTACCTGTGTTAATGCACCTGTAACTGGTTACCAGTATGAAAGACACCTGTTTGAACTGGTTACCAGTATGAAAGACACCAGTTTGAACTGGTTACCAGTATGAAAGACACCTGTTTGAACTGGTTACCAGTACTGATACCGGTGGTCCACCAGTACCGATACCGGTGGACCACCGGTACCAATACCAGTGGTCCGACTCTCCACTGCAGCCGTGAGGTTTGGACTTTGTGGTGAAACAACCGTCTCTCACCTCTCAGGGACGGACGTCCACCCAGAAGTCCACGGCGGACCCGGTGTGGAACGAGCAGATCGTCTTCACCGAGATGTTCCCTCCGTTGTGTCAGACTCTCAAGATCCAGGTTTGGACGACGGACTTCAACCTCAGAGGTTCTGAGGTTCTGAGGAACGTTTCCTCCTGAGGACTAAAACCCCGCGACTCCCCAGGTCTGGGACGAGGGCAGCATGAACGACGTGGCCATCGGGACGCACTACTTCGACCTGAGACGGATCTCCAACGAGCAGGACGGAGACAGAGGTACGGTGGTAGAGGCATGGTGGTGGAGGTACGGTGGTAGAGGTACGGTGGTGGAGGTACGGTGGTAGAGGCATGGTGGTGGAGGTACGGTGGTAGAGGTACGGTGGTAGAGGTACGGTGGTGGAGGTACGGTGGTAGAGGCATGGTGGTGGAGGTACGGTGGTAGAGGTACGGTGGTAGAGGTACGGTAGTGGAGGTACGGTGGTAGAGGCATGGTGGTGGAGGTACGGTGGTAGAGGTACGGTGGTAGAGGTACGGTAGTGGAGGTACGGTGGTAGAGGCATGGTGGTGGAGGTACGGTGGTAGAGGTACGGTGGTAGAGGTACGGTGGTGGAGGTACGGTGGTAGAGGCACGGTGGTGGAGGTACGGTGGTAGAGGTACGGTGGTGGAGGTACGGTGGTGGAGGTACGGTGGTAGAGGTACGGTGGTGGAGGTACGGTGGTAGAGGTACGGTGGTGGAGGTACGGTGGTGGAGGTACGGTGGTAGAGGTACGGTGGTAGAGGTATGGTGGTAGAGGTATGGTGGTAGAGGTATGGTGGTAGAGGTACGGTGGTAGAGGTATGGTGGTAGAGGTACGGTGGTAGAGGTACGGTGGTAGAGGTACGGTGGTAGAGGTACGGTGGTGGAGGTACGGTGGTAGAGGTACGGATTTCTGTGGAAGCATTAGAGGACAGGGGGGACATGAGGACAGGAGGACAGGGGGCAGGGGGACAGGAGGACAGGGGGACGGGGCAGGGGGACGAGGAGGACAGGAGGACAGGGGGACGGGGGCAGGGGGACAGGAGGACAGGAGGACAGGGGGGACGGGGGCAGGGGGACAGGAGGACAGGGGGACATGATGGCACGAGGACAGGGAGGACAGGGGGACAGGGGGACATGAGGACTGGGGGACATGAGGGCATGAGGACAGGGGGACAGGAGGACAGGGGGACGGTGTCTGGGGACTGAGACCCTGGTTGTCTCTGCAGGGTTCTTGCCCACCTTCGGTCCAGCCTGGATCAACCTGTACGGTTCCCCTCGGAACTTCAGCCTGGGCGACGACACGGCGGAGCTGAACGAGGGCATCGGGGAAGGCGTGTCCTACAGGTGGGTAGGGACGCGGCGGGACGCTTCTGAGGACGGCTGTGTGAGGACAGGTGTGGCTGGTGTCCCAGGGGGCGGGTCTACCTGGAGCTGGTGGTGGAGATCCTGTCGGGGGGAGGCGGCTCCGAGTCCAAACTCAGCCGCCTCGTCAAACCGGCCAAGGACGCCAAGGCGGGAAAGACCGGAGGGAAGGATGGGAAGAGTACGGCCGGAGGTGGAGCAGGAGGTGGAGGAGCAGCTGAGGAGGACAAGGGCAAGGCGGCTGCAGCTGAAGTCCTGCCTGTGGATCCGCCTCCTGCGGTGAGAAGCTCCAGGAGTCTTTACCTTCTGCTTCCTGAGTTAGCCCCGCCCACTTTGTGTTGGTGACTGAGCAGGAGGAGTTAGCTCCGCCCACTTTGTGTTAGTGACTGAGCAGGAGGAGTTAGCTCCGCCCACTTTGTGTTGGTGACTGAGCAGGAGGGAGTTAGCTCCGCCCACTTTGTGTGAGTGACTGAGCGGGAGGAGTTAGCTCCGCCCACTTTGTGTGAGTGACTGAGCGGGGAGGGGTTGGCTCCGCCCACTTTGTGTTGGTGACTGAGCAGGAGGCGTTAGCTCCGCCCACTTTGTTAGTGACTGAGCAGGAGGAGTTAGCTCCGCCCCACTTTGTGTTGGTGACTGAGCAGGAGGAGTTAGCTCCGCCCACTTTGTGTTTGTGACTGAGCAGGAGGAGTTGGCTCCGCCCACTTTGTGTGAGTGACTGAGCAGGAGGAGTTAGCTCCGCCCACTTTATGCTAGTGACTCACGCAGTATTAATTAGCTCCGCCCTCTTTATGTTAGCGACTCATGCAGTATTAATTAGCTCCGCCCTCTTTTATGTTAGTGACTCACGCAGTATTAATTAGCTCCGCCCTCTTTATGTTAGCGACTCATGCAGTATTAATTAGCTCCGCCCTCTTTATGTTAGTGACTCATGCAGTATTAATTAGCTCCGCCCACTTTGTGTTGGTGACTGATGCAGCAGTGACTAGCTCCGCCCTCTTTGTGACACAGACGAGCGCCGACCGCCAGGAGAGCTTCCTGCTGTTCGGCGCCCTGCTGGAAGCCACCATGATCGACCGCAAGCTGGGCGACAAACCAATCAGCTTCGAGTTCTCTCAGGGTAAGCCCCGCCCCCGTGTGGCCCCAGTCGCCCGTCACGGTTCCTCACCACATGTTGTGACGACCAGGTAACTTCGGGAACGTGTTGGAGTCTGGGGCGGCGGCGGCGGCTCCGCCCCCCAAGAGTCCCGGCCTCGGTCGGAGGAGGGGCCCCGTCCTGGACCTGCCGGACACCGGCGACCGCTTCGGCTCCGCCCCCTCCCGCAGGCCCCCTCCCCCAGCAGCCCCTCCCACGCCGCTCCTTCCCAAACCGGCGCCGGAGGCGGCGAGCTCCAGGTCCGCCACGCCGCCGGAGAAGCCGCTCGTCGTGGAGGGAAACAGGTGACGTAGCGCCCCCCGCAGGCCGCGTGACGTAGCGCCCCCCCGCTGACCGCGTGTCGTGTGCAGGTACTACATGTACTTACCGCTGCTGAAGCAGAAGCCTTGCGTCGGCGTGGCGAGTCGCTGGGAGGACCGGACCTACCGCCTGCACACCGCCAACATGCTGGACAACATCGCCACGCTGCTCGTAGGGCCGCCACACCTCAGGCCGTAGTACTGGGGGGGGTCCTTCTGTCAACTGTG
This sequence comes from Blennius ocellaris, assembly GCF_963422515.1. NCBI lineage: Eukaryota > Metazoa > Chordata > Actinopteri > Blenniiformes > Blenniidae > Blennius > Blennius ocellaris. The sequence goes on along the minus strand of NW_027662060.1, from coordinate 46,991 downwards.
TGTGTGTGTGTGTGTGTGTGTGTTGCAGGAGGAGGGTGTGTCTGAGGCTGCAGAGCTCCACAGGAAGTCCGACCCTCTGGCAGAGCCGACCCTGAACTCTGTCCTCAGACAGTTCTGTCTGGACTCCAGGTAACGCTGCTCTCCACAGCGCCCCCTCTGGGGGGGTCAGGGGACTCCCCAGAGGGGGGCGCTGTGGGGAGGCTGGACTTCCAGCTGTGGACAGTGGACTTCAGCTGTGGACCCCCCTCCAGAGGGGGCGCCGGGGAGTCCCACTGACCCCCCAGGGGAGTTAGTGGACTCCCCGGCGCCCCCTCTGGGGGGGTCCACAGCGCCCCCCTCTGGGGGAGTCAGTGGACTCCTCGGCCCCCCCCCCCTGGGGGGGTCCCCGGCGCCCCCCCTCTGGGGGGGTCAGTGGACTCCCCGGCGCCCCCTCTGGGGGGGTCCATAGCACCCCCCTCTGGGGGAGTCGGTGGACTCCCCGGCCCCCCCTCTGGGGGGTCCCCGGCACCCCCCTCTGGGGGGGTCGGTGGACTCCCCGGCGCCCCCTCTGGGGGGGTCCACGGCGCCCCCCTCTGGGGAAGTCAGTGGACTCCCCGGCGCCCCCGCTGGGGGGGGGGTCCACAGCGCCCCCCCTCTGGGGGGGTCAGTGGACTCCCCGGCGCCCCCTCTGGGGGTCCACAGCGCCCCCTCTGGGGGAGTCAGTGGACTCCCCGGCCCCCCCTCTGGGGGGGGTCCACAGCGCCCCCCCTCTGGGGGGGTCAGTGGACTCCCCGGCGCCCCCTCTGGGGGGGGTCCATAGCACCCCCTCTGGGGGAGTCGGTGGACTCCCCGGCACCCCCTCTGGGGGGGTCGGTGGACTCCCCGGCGCCCCCTCTGGGGGGGGTCCACGGCGCCCCCTCTGGGGAAGTCAGTGGACTCCCCGGCGCCCCCCGCTGGGGGGGGGGTCCACAGCGCCCCCCCTCTGGGGGGGGTCAGTGGACTCCCCGGCGCCACCCTCTGGGGGGGTCAGGGGATCACAGGTCTGCTCTGCTCCAGGAGCTTCATCGCTGCAGCCGAGGCCAAACTGAAGGTGGAGCTGAAGTCCAGCTACCTGACGGTGCTGGACAAGAGACGACTGACCATGTGCAAGCAGGAGCTGGTGGGGACACACACACACACACACACACACACACACACACACACACACACACACACCCCTCCTGACGCCCCTGGGTTGCAGGAGAACATGGTGGTGGAGGCGGAGTCTATCAGAGAGAGGAAGAACAACTTTGGTGGTTTGAAGGAAATGTTGCTGGACTCCACCAGACTGTCACTCAAACTGCGCTTCCTGGTGGAGGAGGTACACACACACACACACACACACACACACACACACACTCACAGTCACACCTGTGTGTTACAACATCAGATTGAACGTGTGTGTGTGTGTGTGTGTGTGTGTGTTGCAGCCGCAGCACACGGTCCCCGACACGTTCGTGTGGCTGCTGAGCAACAACAAGCGTGTGGCCTGCGCTCGGATTCGAACCCGCGACCTCCTGTTCTCCAGCAGCCAGGAAACCCGCGGAGTCCACTGTGGCAAGATCCTCACCCTGTTCCTGAAGGTGGGAGGTCACCCCGAGGTCAAAGGTCAGCACACACACTGACCTGTGTGTGTGTGTGTGTGTGTGTGTGCAGCCCCCGGGGAGGCGTGGCCCCGGTCTGGCGGTCCAGCCCAGCTGGACCTGTTCCTCTGGTTCGGGGACTCTGGCAGACTCCACCCACATGCTGGAGGATCTGCCTGCAGGACTCAGGGTGGCCACCGGGGGCGCTGGGGGCCCCCCCACACACACTGCTCTGTGACGGTGTGTGCGCGTGTGTGTGTGTGTGATGGTGTGTGTCTGTGTGCGTGTGTGTGTGTGTGTGTGTGTGTGTGTGTGTGTGTGTGTGTGTGTGTGTGTGTGTGTGTCTGTGTGTGTGTGATGGTGTGTGTGTGTGTGTGTGTGTGTGTGTGTGTGTGTGTGTGTGTGTGTGTGTGTGTGTGTGTGTGTGTGTGTGTGTGTCTGTGTGTGTGTGATGGTGTGATGGTGATGGTGATGGTGTGTGATGGTGATGGTGTTGCAGGCCCGCATCACTTCCTGTTACGGAGTCACATGTACCAGGCTCGAGGTCTGATCGCCGCCGACTCTTCTGGTCTGTCGGATCCTTTCGCTCGTGTGACGTTCCTCTCTCACTGCCTGACCACCAGGGTGAGCCTGGACGCCTCCTCCTCCTCCTCCTCCTCCTCCTCCTCCTCCTCCTCCTCCTCCTCCTCCTCCTCCTCCTCCTCCTCCTCCTCCACCTCCTCCTCCTCCTCCTGGTCCTCCTCCTCCACCTCCTCCTCCTCCTGGTCCTCCTGGTCCTCCTCCACCTCCTCCTGGTCCTCCTCCTCCACCTCCTCCTCCACCTCCACCTCCTCCTCCTCCTCCTCCTCCTCCTCCTGGTCCTCCTCCTCTACCTCCTCCTCCTCCTCCTCCTCGTCCTCCTCCTCCTCCTCCTCCACCTCCTCCTCCTCCTCCTCCTCCTCCTGGTCCTCCTCCTCTACCTCCTCCTCCACCTCCTCCTCCTCCCTCCTCTCCTGGTCCTCCTCCTCCTCCTCCTGGTCCTCCTCCTCTACTTCCTCCTCCTCCTCCTCCTCCTCCTCCTCCTCCTCCTCCTCCTCCTCCTCCTCCTCCTCCTCCTCCCTGGTCCTCCTCCTCCTCCTCCTCCTCCTCCTCCTCCTCCTGGTCCTCCTCCTCTACCTCCTCCTCCACCTCCTCCTCCTCCACCTCCTCCTCCTGGTCCTCCTCCTCCACCTCCTCCTCCACCTCCTCCTCCTGGTCCTCCTCCTCCTCCTCCTCCTGGTCCTCCTCCTCCTCCTCCTCCTCCTCCTCCTCCTCCTCCTGGTCCTCCTCCTCTACCTCCTCCTCCACCTCCACCTCTACCTCCTCCTCCACCTCCTCCTCTACCTCCACCTCCTCCTCCTCCTCCTGGTCCTCCTCCTCCACCTCCTCCTCCACCTCCTCCTCCTGGTCCTCCTCCTCCACCTCCTCCTCTACCTCCTCCTCCCCCTCCTCCTCCACCTCCCCCTCCACCTCCACAACAACAACAATAAAAGAACAATGACACATTATCAAGAACAACAGAACAATAATGTAGCAGTGAAGTTTTAACACCTTGTGTTTCTTGTTGTTGTTGTTGTTGGTGTGGTGGTGGTGTTGTGGTGGTGTGGTGGTGGTGTTGTGGTGGTGTTGTGGTGGTGGTGGTGGTGGTGTTGTGGTGTTGTGGTGGTGGTGGTGTTGTGGTGATGTTGTGGTGGTGGTGGTGTTGTGGTGGTGTTGTGGTGGTGGTGGTGTTGTGGTGGTGTTGTGGTGGTGGTGGTGGTGTGGTGGTGTGGTGGTGGTGGTGGTGGTGTTGTGGTGGTGGTGGTGTTGTGGTGGTGGTGGTGGTGGTGTTGTGGTGTTGTGGTGGTGGTGGTGTTGTGGTGGTGTTGTGGTGGTGGTGGTGGTGGTGTTGTGGTGTTGTGGTGGTGGTGGTGTTGTGGTGGTGTTGTGGTGATGGTGGTGGTGTTGTGGTGGTGGTGTTGTGGTGGTGGTGGTGTTGTGGTGGTGTTGTGGTGGTGGTGGTGTTGTGGTGGTGTTGTGGTGGTGGTGGTGTTGTCAGGTCATCAGTCAGACCCTCAGCCCCACGTGGAACCAGACCCTCCAGATGTGTGGCCTGCAGCTGACAGGAGACCTGGACCAGGTCCAGCAGGAACCTCCTCGCCTGGTGGTGGAGGTCTACGACGACGACGCCCTGGTAAGACCCCCCCCCCCCACCCCGCTCTGCCTGCTGGCAGCGTCACGCTCCAGGAGTGACCCCCCCCACCCCCCCCCCCCCGTGTGTGCAGGGCAAGGCGGAGTACCTGGGCTCCACGGTGGTGGTGCCGGAGGTCAGACTGCTGACGGAGCGCTACTCTCCTCCCAGCCTCAAGTACAGCCCAGTGCATTGTGGGAGTTTGGAGGGGGGGGACCTGCTGGCCGCCTTCGAACTGCTGCAGGTCACACACACACACACACACACACACACACACACACACACACACACACACACACACACACACACACACATGGATGGATGGACCTATGTATCATATAAAATACACATATATTGATGATGATGATGGTGATGATGATGATGGTGATGATGGTGATGATGGTGATGATGGTGATGATGATGGTGATGATGGTGATGATGGTGGTGATGATGGTGATGATGATGATGATGATGATGATGATGATGGTGATGATGATGGTGATGATGATGATGGTGATGATGATGGTGATGATGGTGATGATGGTGATGATGATGATGATGGTGATGATGGTGATGATGGTGATGATGATGGTGATGATGGTGATGATGATGGTGATGGTGGTGATGATGATGATGGTGATGATGGTGATGATGATGGTGATGATGGTGATGATGATGGTGATGATGGTGATGATGATGGTG
>NW_027662060.1:30000-40000 GCF_963422515.1 Blennius ocellaris | reverse complement strand
ACTCCTCCTGCTCTTCCTCCTCCTCCTCCTGCTTTTCCTACTCCATCACCCTGGTAACTCCTCCTCCTGCTCCTCCTGCTCCTCCTCCTGCTTTTCCTCCTCCATCACCCTGGTAACTCCTCCTCCTGCTCCTCCTGCTCCTCCTGCTCCTCCTCCATCACCCTGGTAACTCCTCCTCTTCTCCTCCATCACACTTCTCTGATATTTAAGATTTACTCATCAATTCATTTTACAAATTCAAATTGCAATGAAGCTAAATGTTGCTGCTTCGGTTGCTGTTGTTGCTTCGGTTGCTGTTGTTGCTTCGGTTGCTGTTGCTGCTTCGGTTGCTGTTGTTGCTGCGGTTGCTGTTGCTGCTTCGGTTGCTGTTGTTGCTTCGGTTGCTGTTGCTGCTTCGGTTGCTGTTGCTGCTTCGGTTGCTGTTGTTGCTGCGGTTGCTGTTGTTGCTTCGGTTGCTGTTGTTGCTGCGGTTGCTGTTGCTGCTTCGGTTGCTGTTGCTGCTGCGGTTGCTGTTGCTGCTTCGGTTGCTGTTGTTGCTGCGGTTGCTGTTGCTGCTTCGGTTGCTGTTGCTGCTTCGGTTGCTGTTGCTGCTTCGGTTGCTGTTGCTGCTGCGGTTGCTGTTGCTGCTTCGGTTGCTGTTGTTGCTGCGGTTGCTGTTGTTGCTTCGGTTGCTGTTGCTGCTTCGGTTGCTGTTGCTGCTTCGGTTGCTGTTGTTGCTGCGGTTGCTGTTGCTGCTTCGGTTGCTGTTGCTGCTGCGGTTGCTGTTGCTGCTTCGGTTGCTGTTGTTGCTGCGGTTGCTGTTGTTGCTTCGGTTGCTGTTGCTGCTTCTGCTGCTGTTGCTGCTTCGGTTGCTGTTGTTGCTGCGGTTGCTGTTGCTGCTTCGGTTGCTGTTGCTGCTTCTGCTGCTGTTGCTGCTTCGGTTGCTGTTGTTGCTGCGGTTGCTGTTGTTGCTGCGGTTGCTGATGCTGCTTCGGTTGCGGTTGCGGTTGTTGTTGTTGCTGCTTCGATTGCTGCTGTTGCTGCGGTTGCTGCTGTTGCTGTGGTTGCGGTTGCTGCTGCGGTTGCTGAGCAGGAGCTCCCGGAGGACGAGCACCTCCTGCCTCCTCTCAGCGTCACGGTGGTGGACTGGCGAGCGTTCGGCCGCAGCACGCTGGTGGGGACCCACGTCATCAACAACCTGAAGGCCTTCAGATACGTCCCGCCCCCGGCCCCGCCCCCCGCCCAGGCCCCGCCCACCGACACACCTGAGCCCACCTCCACCTCGAAGCATGACGCTCAAGGTTTGTCTTCAGTTCTACATAACCAGACCCCACCTGACCTGCAGAACCAGACCCCACCTGACCTGCAGAACCAGACCCCACCTGACCTGCAGAACCAGACCTAAACTGACCTGCAGAACCAGACCCTAAACTGACCTGCAGAACCAGACCCTAAACTGACCTGCAGAACCAGACCCTATACTGACCTACATAACCAGACCTATACTGACCTGCAGAACCAGACCCTATACTGACCTGCAGAACCAGACCTAAACTGACCTGCAGAACCAGACCCTAACTGACCTGCAGAACCAGACCTAAACTGACCTGCAGAACCAGACCCCAACTGACCTGCAGAACCAGACCTAAACTGACCTGCAGAACCAGACCCTATACTGACCTGCAGAACCAGACCCAACTGACCTGCAACTGACCTGCAACTGACCTGCAGAACCAGACCCAACTGACCTGCAACTGACCTGCAACTGACCTGCAGAACCAGACCATAAACTGACCTGCAGAACCAGACCCCACCTGACCTGCAGAACCAGACCTAAACTGACCTGCAGAACCAGACCCCACCTGACCTGCAGAACCAGACCTAAACTGACCTGCAGAACCAGACCCTATACTGACCTGCAGAACCAGACCCTATACTGACCTCCAGAACCAGACCCTAAACTGACCTGCAGAACCAGACCTAAACTGACCTGCAACTGACCTGCAGAACCAGACCCTAAACTGACCTGCAGAACCAGACCCAACTGACCTGCAGAACCAGACCCCACCCGACCTGCAGAACCAGACCCTAAACTGATCTGCAGAACCAGACCCAACTGACCTGCAACTGACCTGCAGAACCAGACCCTAACTGACCTGCAGAACCAGACCCTAAACTGACCTGCAGAACCAGACCCCAACTGACCTGCAGAACCAGACCTAAACTGACCTGCAGAACCAGACCCTATACTGACCTGCAGAACCAGACCCAACTGACCTGCAACTGACCTGCAACTGACCTGCAGAACCAGACCCAACTGACCTGCAACTGACCTGCAACTGACCTGCAGAACCAGACCATAAACTGACCTGCAGAACCAGACCCCACCTGACCTGCAGAACCAGACCTAAACTGACCTGCAGAACCAGACCACACCTGACCTGCAGAACCAGACCTAAACTGACCTGCAGAACCAGACCCTATACTGACCTGCAGAACCAGACCCTATACTGACCTGCAGAACCAGACCCTAAACTGACCTGCAGAACCAGACCTAAACTGACCTGCAACTGACCTGCAGAACCAGACCCTAAACTGACCTGCAGAACCAGACCCAACTGACCTGCAGAACCAGACCCCACCCGACCTGCAGAACCAGACCCTAAACTGATCTGCAGAACCAGACCCAACTGACCTGCAACTGACCTGCAGAACCAGACCCAACTGACCTGCAGAACCAGACCCTAACTGACCTGCAGAACCAGACCCTAAACTGACCTGCAGAACCAGACCCCACCCGACCTGCAGAACCAGACCCTAAACTGATCTGCAGAACCAGACCCAACTGACCTGCAACTGACCTGCAGAACCAGACCCAACTGACCTGCAACTGACCTGCAGAACCAGACCCTAACTGACCTGCAGAACCAGACCCTAACTGACCTGCAGAACCAGACCTAAACTGACCTGCAGAACCAGACCCTAACTGACCTGCAGAACCAGACCTATACTGACCTGCAGAACCAGACCTAAACTGACCTGCAGAACCAGACCCTAACTGACCTGCAGAACCAGACCTATACTGACCTGCAGAACCAGACCTATACTGACCTGCAGAACCAGACCCTAACTGACCTGCAGAACCAGACCTATACTGACCTGCAGAACCAGACCTATACTGACCTGCAGAACCAGACCTAAACTGACCTGCAGAACCAGACACGCAGGATGAGATTTTTTTGTTTTCTTCAGCTGAAATGTGTGAAGACGTTGGCGAGACGGCGTCCAGCTCCCCAATGGACTTCCTGGTGACAGTGGAGGAGGAAGCTCCGCCTCCAGCCCCACCCACTCCCAATACAAAGGTACCTGGCACCACAACAACGCCGCCGCCGCCGCCCGGTGTTCTGCTCACTGACTGGGTCTCTGGTTCAGGACGGCCGGACCAAGAGCCGCCACCGCTCCACCAAGCGGAGGAAACGCACCGTCGCCGACGAGTCTGCGGAGTGCGTCATCGACTGGTGGTCCAAGTACTACGCCTCCGTGGAGAAACAGGTAGCGGAGGCGTTGCCATGGAAACGAGGCCGGAAGAGGCTTCAAACAGCCTGAAAATGCTAACGTGCTAACTGCAACGAATCGCGTTTCTACGTTTGTGTTTCAGAGCAAAATGAAGGGCAGCGCTCTGCCGCGCGTCTTTGATAAAGGTCTGTAGTACACTGATGGTGTGGCTCTGCTAAACCTGCTGCTCTGCTAAACCTGCTGCTCTGCTAAACCTGCTGCTCTGCTGAACCTGCTCCTCTACTAAACCTGCTGCTCTGCTAAACCTGCTGCTCTGCTGAACCTGCTCCTCTACTAAACCTGCTGCTCTGCTAAACCTGCTGCTCTGCTAAACCTGCTGCTCTACTAAACCTGCTCCTCTACTAAACCTGCTGCTCTGCTGAACCTGCTGCTCTACTAAACCTGCTCCTCTACTAAACCTGCTGCTCTACTAAACCTGCTCCTCTACTAAACCTGCTCCTCTACTAAACCTGCTGCTCTGCTGAACCTGCTGCTCTACTAAACCTGCTGCTCTACTAAACCTGCTCCTCTACTAAACCTGCTGCTCTACTAAACCTGCTCCTCTACTAAACCTGCTCCTCTACTAAACCTGCTGCTCTGCTGAACCTGCTGCTCTACTAAACCTGCTGCTCTACTAAGCCTGCTGCTCTGCTGAACCTGCTGCTCTGCTGAACCTGCTGCTCCAGAAGAAGATGTGTTTTGAGTGTAGGTCCCTCAGTGTTCTCCTTCCTGACCGACACATTGTGTTGCAGCTTCGCCGCTCCACAACTTGCTGAGTCACGGAGTCGAGTCCCTGGGTAAGAACTGACGCTCAGTTTCCTGCTTCCTGCTTCCTTCTTCCTGCTTCCTGCTTCCTTCTTCCTGCTTCCTGCTTCCTGCTTCCTTCTTCCTGCTTCCTGCTTCCTTCTTCCTTCTTCCTGTTTCCTGCTTCCTGCTTCCTGCTTCCTGCTTCCTGCTTCCTGCTTCCTGTTTCCTGCTTCCTGTTTCCTGTTTCCTGTTTCCTGCTTCCTTCTTCCTGCTTCCTGTTTCCTGCTTCCTACTTCCTGCTTCTGGCTTCCTGTTTCCTGCTTCCTGCTTCCTGCTTCCTGCTTCCTGCTTCCTGTTTCCTGCTTCCTGTTTCCTGTTTCCTGTTTCCTGCTTCCTTCTTCCTGCTTCCTGTTTCCTGCTTCCTACTTCCTGCTTCTGGCTTCCTGTTTCCTGCTTCCCACTTCTGTTTCCTGCTTCCTGTTTCCTGCTTACTGTTTCCTGTTTCCTGCTTCCTGCTTCCTGCTTCCTGTTCCACTGCTGGGGAGCTGTTGTGGTGGCAGCTGGAGGCTCTGGGGGGTTCAGCGGTTCAGGAGGCGCCTCAGGACCATGGTTCCTCAACTTGAGGAGCTTTATTGTGAAAGTGATCAAAGGGTTTCCTCCTCCAGTCGGCGGCTCGGCGGACGGAGAGAAGAAGAAGAAACAGAAAGGAAAAGAAACGTTGGAGCCCAACATCAGTCTGCCCACAAAACTGGCCACACTTCAGGTACTTCTGCTCCACCGGGGTACTCGTGAGGAAGATGATGGGGAGGAGGAGGAGGAGGAGGAGGAGGAGGAGGAGGAGGAGGAGGAGGAGGAGGAGGAGGAGGAGGAGGAGGAGGAGGAGGAGGAGGAGGAGGAGGAGGAGGAGGAGGAGGAGGAGGAAGAGGAAGAGGAAGAGGAAGAGGAAGAGGAAGAGGAAGAGGAAGAGGAAGAGGAAGAGGAAGAGGAGGAGGAGGAGGAGGAGGAGGAGGAGGAGGAGGAAGAGGAAGAGGAAGAGGAAGAGGAAGAGGAAGAGGAAGAGGAAGAGGAAGAGGAAGAGGAAGAGGAAGAGGAAGAGGAAGAGGAAGAGGAAGAGGAAGAGGAAGAGGAAGAGGAGGAGGAGGAGGAGGAGGAGGAGGAGGAGGAGGAGGAGGAGGAGGAGGAGGAGACTTGGATTTATTCCAGAAAAGGTCCAAACTGTTCAGATTAGTTGTGAAACCCTATGAAAAAAGAGGTGCAGTGTGTCAGTAGAAGGTCAGTAGAAGGTCAGTAGAAGGTCAGAAGAAGGTCAGTAGAAGGTCAGTAGAAGGTCAGTAGTGTCAGTAGAAGGTCAGAAGAAGGTCAGTAGAAGGTCAGTAGAAGGTCAGTAGTGTCAGTAGAAGGTCAGTAGTGTCAGTAGAAGGTCAGTAGAAGGTCAGTAGAAGGTCAGTAGTGTCAGTAGAAGGTCAGTAGAAGGTCAGTAGAAGGTCAGTAGTGTCAGTAGAAGGTCAGAAGAAGGTCAGTAGAAGGTCAGTAGAAGGTCAGTAGTGTCAGTAGAAGGTCAGTAGAAGGTCAGTAGTGTCAGTAGAAGGTCAGTAGAAGGTCAGTAGTGTCAGTAGAAGGTCAGTAGTGTCAGTAGAAGGTCAGAAGAAGGTCAGTAGTGTCAGTAGAAGGTCAGTAGTGTCAGTAGAAGGTCAGTAGAAGGTCAGTAGTGTCAGTAGAAGGTCAGAAGAAGGTCAGTAGAAGGTCAGAAGAAGGTCAGTAGTGTCAGTAGAAGGTCAGTAGAAGGTCAGTAGTGTCAGTAGAAGGTCAGTAGAAGGTCAGTAGAAGGTCAGTAGAAGGTCAGTAGTGTCAGTAGAAGGTCAGTAGTGTCAGTAGTGTCAGTAGAAGGTCAGTAGTGTCAGAAGAAGGTCAGTAGAAGGTCAGTAGAAGGTCAGTAGTGTCAGTAGATGGTCAGTAGAAGGTCAGTAGTGTCAGTAGATGGTCAGTAGAAGGTCAGTAGTGTCAGTAGAAGGTCAGTAGAAGGTCAGTAGTGTCAGTAGATGGTCAGTAGAAGGTCAGTAGTGTCAGAAGAAGGTCAGTAGAAGGTCAGTAGAAGGTCAGTAGAAGGTCAGTAGAAGGTCAGTAGTGTCAGTAGATGGTCAGTAGAAGGTCAGTAGTGTCAGTAGAAGGTCAGTAGTGTCAGTAGAAGGTCAGTAGAAGGTCAGTAGTGTCAGTAGAAGGTCAGTAGTGTCAGTAGAAGTTGTGCTTGTGTTCCAGCTGTACAACAAGGAGTTGGAGCTTCAGTTCGGTCCGTTTGACGATTGGGTCAAAACCTACGAGTTGTTCAGAGGGAAGAGCAGCGAGGAGGAGGAGAGGTTCGTCGGCAAGTTCAAGGTGAGACCAGAGTGGAGGACTGTGGAGGACTGTGGAGGACTGTGGTGGACTGTGGAGGACTGTGGAGGACCGTGGTGGACTGTGGAGGACTGTGGAGGACTCTGGTGGACTGTGGAGGACTGTGGAGGACCGTGGTGGACCGTGGAGGACTGTGGAGGACTGTGGAGGACCGTGGTGGACTGTGGTGGACTGTGGAGGACTGTGGAGGACCGTGGTGGACTGTGGAGGACTGTGGAGGACTGTGGTGGACCGTGGAGGACTGTGGAGGACTGTGGAGGACTGTGGAGGACTATGGAGGACCGTGGAGGACCGTGGAGGACCGTGGAGGACTGTGGTGGACTGTGGTGGACCGTGGTGGACTGTGAAGGACTCTGGTGGACTGTGGTGGACTGTGGAGGACTGTGGTGGACTGTGGAGGACTGTGGAGGACTGTGGTGGACTGTGAAGGACTCTGGTGGACTGTGGTGGACTGTGGTGGACTGTGGAGGACTGTGGTGGACTGTGAAGGACTCTGGTGGACTGTGGTGGACTATGAAGGACTCTTGTGGACTGTGGTGGACTGTGGAGGACTCTGGTGGACTGTGGTTCCCCCCAGGGCCGGTTCTGCCTCTACAAACTGCCGGACGGCGAGACAGACGACGGGGACGAGGACGTTGGAGACTTCAGGGTCAGCCGGGGGATCCCTGCCAACAGCCCCACCCAAGTCCTGATCCGGGTCTACATCGTCTCTGTGAGTTCTGGGGGGGTCCAGACCTCGGTCCTGGAACTACAAGTGGGTTCCTGAAGGTTCCGTCTTGTGGTCACAGGCGTCCAACCTCCACCCGGCCGACCCGGACGGCAAGGCCGACCCCTACATCGTGGTCCGGCTCGGCAAGCATGAAGTGAAGGACCGAGACAACTACATCCCCAAAGACCTGAACCCGGTCTTTGGAAGGTAGGTCGGGCCGAGTCCCCCAGTCTTCTTTGGTTCTGGTTCTGCCCCGCTGTTTGGACTGATGACCCGGACCGGCTTGTCTTGGTTCCAGGTCCTTCGAGTTCCAGGCCTCATTCCCCAGAGAGTCCCTGCTGTCGGTCCTGGTCTACGACTTCGACCTGGTGGGGGGGGACGACCTGATCGGGGAGACCCGGGTCGACCTGGAGAACCGGTTCTACAGCCGCCACCGCGCAACCTGCGGCCTGCCACAGGAGTACTGCATGTGGGCGGAGCCTCTAACATCAGATTATAGAGCATCTTCCTCCTCTAATCCAGATTATAGAGCATCTTCCTCCTCTAATCCAGATTATAGAGCATCTTCCTCCTCTAATCCAGATTATAGAGCATCTTCCTCCTCTAACATCAGATTATAGAGCATCTTCCTCCTCCAACACCAGATTATAGAGCATCTTCCTCCCCTAACACCAGATTATAGAGCATCTTCCTCCTCTAATCCAGATTATAGAGCATCTTCCTCCTCTAACATCAGATTATAGAGCATCTTCCTCCTCTAATCCAGATTATAGAGCATCTTCCTCCTCTAATCCAGATTATAGAGCATCTTCCTCCTCTAATCCAGATTATAGAGCATCTTCCTCCTCTAACATCAGATTATAGAGCATCTTCCTCCTCTAACACCAGATTATAGAGCATCTTCCTCCTCTAATCCAGATTATAGAGCATCTTCCTCCTCTAACACCAGATTATAGAGCATCTTCCCCCTCTAATCCAGATTATAGAGCATCTTCCTCCTCTAACATCAGATTATAGAGCATCTTCCTCCTCTAACATCAGATTATAGAGCATCTTCCTCCTCTAACATCAGATTATAGAGCATCTTCCTCCTCTAATCCAGATTATAGAGCATCTTCCTCCATTAATTGATGAATGTCTGATGAATAACTGTGGTGTTCTGGGGATCCTGTAAATGATCTTTCTTATGTTGACCCGGTGACCCGGTTGTTTAGTGACCCGGTGACTCGGTGACCCAGTCACTCAGTGACCTGGTGACCCGGTGATTCGGTGACCTGGTGACCTGGTGACCCGGTGATTCGGTGACCTGGTGACCTGGTGACCTGGTGACCTGGTGACCCGGTGACCTGGTGACCCGGTGACTCGGTGACCCGGTGATTCGGTGACCTGGTGACCCGGTGACCTGGTGACCCGGTGACTCGGTGACCTGGTGATTCGGTGACCTGGTGACCCGGTGAGTCGGTCACTCGGTCACTCGGTGACCTGGTGACCCGGTGAGTCGGTGACCTGGTGATTCGGTGACCTGGTGACCCGGTGACCTGGTGACCCGGTGACTCGGTGACCTGGTGATTCGGTGACCTGGTGACCCGGTGACCTGGTGACCCGGTGACCCGGTGACTCGGTGACCTGGTGATTCGGTGACCTGGTGACCCGGTGAGTCGGTCACTCGGTGACCTGGTGACCCGGTGACTTGGTCACTCGGTCACTCGGTGACCTGGTGACCCGGTGACCCGGTGACCCGGTGACCTGGTGACCCGGTGACCTGTGCTGCAGTGACGGCTACAATGCGTGGAGAGACTGCCAGAAGCCGTCGGAGCTGCTGTCCCAGATGTGTCAGGACAACGGGCTGGACGGTCCCGTCTTCAGCCCAGGACGCATCACGGTGGCGGGACACGTCTTCACCGGCAAGACGCTCTTCATGGACGAAGGTGTGGGACGGACCAGCAGGGGGCGCCGGCAGCCATCTTGCTCCTCGGGGTGGTGACCAGATGTGTGTGACCCCCAGACGAGCCGGTGGAGTCCTACGAGCACCTGTCCCTGAAGGTCCTGCACCGCTGGGCCCAGGTCCCGGGGATGGACTACCAGCTGGTCCCGGAGCACATCGAGACCAGGACCCTGTTCAGCAAGGCGCGGCCCGGAATGGACCAGGTAGGGTTAGGGCTAGGTTCTTCGGTTGACCTAGAACAGGAACCAAGGTAGAGTCCACTGCAGTGGACTGGACCTGGTCTGGGCGTGACCAGAACTCCTGTCCTGCAGGGACAGGTCCAGATGTGGGTGGACATGTTTCCCATGGACCTGCCTCATCCAGGACCCTCAGTGGACATTTCTCCTCGGACACCCAAAGGGTGAGTTTGGTTTGTCCCTGGACCTGCAGGTTCCTGACGTCTCTGTCCCTGACGTCTCTGTCCCTGAAGTCTCTGTTCCTTAAGTCTCTGTCCCTGACGTCTCTGTCCCTGAAGTCTCTGTCCCTAAAGTCTCTGTTCCTTAAGTCTCTGTCCCTGAAGTCTCTGTTCCTTAAGTCTCTGTCCCTGACGTCTCTGTCCCTGAAGTCTCTGTCCCTGACGTCTCTGTCCCTGAAGTCTCTGTTCCTTAAGTCTCTGTCCCTGACGTCTCTGTTCC
>NW_027662060.1:0-25000 GCF_963422515.1 Blennius ocellaris | reverse complement strand
TGACCCCGCGGTCCCGGACCGCCGTCCGCCCGGCGCCATCTCCCAGAAGATCGTCAACGGCTGACCCCGCGGTCCCGGACCGCCGTCCGCCCGGCGCCATCTCCCAGAAGATCGTCAACGGCTGACCCCGCGGTCCCGGACCGCCGTCCGCCCGGCGCCATCTCCCAGAAGATCGTCAACGGCTGACCCCGCGGTCCCGGACCGCCGTCCGCCCGGCGCCATCTCCCAGAAGATCGTCAACGGCTGACCCCGCGGTCCCGGACCGCCGTCCGCCCGGCGCCATCTCCCAGAAGATCGTCACCGGCGGACCCCGCGGTCCCGGACCGCCGTCCGCCCGGCGCCATCTCCCAGAAGATCGTCAACGGCGGACCCCGCGGTCCCGGACCGCCGTCCGCCCGGCGCCATCTCCCAGAAGATCGTCACCGGCGGACCCCGCGGTCCCGGACCGCCGTCCGCCCGGCGCCATCTCCCAGAAGATCGTCAACGGCGGACCCCGCGGTCCCGGACCGCCGTCCGCCCGGCGCCATCTCCCAGAAGATCGTCAACGGCTGACCCCGCGGTCCCGGACCGCCGTCCGCCCGGCGCCATCTCCCAGAAGATCGTCAACGGCGGACCCCGCGGTCCCGGACCGCCGTCCGCCCGGCGCCATCTCCCAGAAGATCGTCACCGGCGGACCCCGCGGTCCCGGACCGCCGTCCGCCCGGCGCCATCTCCCAGAAGATCGTCAACGGCTGACCCCGCGGTCCCGGACCGCCGTCCGCCCGGCGCCATCTCCCAGAAGATCGTCAACGGCGGACCCCGCGGTCCCGGACCGCCGTCCGCCCGGCGCCATCTCCCAGAAGATCGTCAACGGCTGACCCCGCGGTCCCGGACCGCCGTCCGCCCGGCGCCATCTCCCAGAAGATCGTCAACGGCGGACCCCGCGGTCCCGGACCGCCGTCCGCCCGGCGCCATCTCCCAGAAGATCGTCAACGGCGGACCCCGCGGTCCCGGACCGCCGTCCGCCCGGCGCCATCTCCCAGAAGATCGTCAACGGCTGACCCCGCGGTCCCGGACCCGTTCAGACGTCACAGTTCTTCCAGCCAACTGTCGTCCTGTTTCTTCTTTCTGCTTAAATCTCCGTTTGGTCCTTGAGGAAATATTTTAATCAACGTCTTCAAACTTGGTCTTCGTGAAATAAATTGTTGGAGGGTTTCTGGTCGTCTGGTTCTTCTGTCCGTGACATCGAGACTCCAAACACCTCGTCCTTCTGGGAGACCAGAGCAGGTCCTGATCTGGAACTGTCTCTGAGGAACCCACAGGAAGTCTCAGGTCTCTCACAAGAAGTCTCAGGTCTCCTACAGGAAGTCTCAGGTCCCTACAGGAAGTCTCAGGTCCCTACAGGAAGTCTCAGGTCTCTCACAAGAAGTCTCAGGTCTCCTACAGGAAGTCTCAGGTCCCTACAGGAAGTCTCAGGTCCCTACAGGAAGTCTCAGGTCTCCTACAGGAAGTCTCAGGTCCCTACAGGAAGTCTCAGGTCTCCTACAGGAAGTCTCAGGTCCCTACAGGAAGTCTCAGGTCTCCTACAGGAAGTCTCAGGTCCCTACAGGAAGTCTCAAGTCTCCTACAGGAAGTCTCAGGTCCCTACAGGAAGTCTCAGGTCTCCTACAGGAAGTCTCAGGTCCCTACAGGAAGTCTCAGGTCTCCTACAGGAAGTCTCAGGTCCCTACAGGAAGTCTCAAGTCTCCTACAGGAAGTCTCAGGTCCCTACAGGAAGTCTCAGGTCTCCTACAGGAAGTCTCAGGTCCCTACAGGAAGTCTCAGGTCTCCTACAGGAAGTCTCAGGTCCCTACAGGAAGTCTCAGGTCAGTTTTATTCTTGTCCTTCGGGACATTTTTGTAGCAGCAAGTAGAAAAGCACAAGACATTTACTTACTGAGATAAAACATTTAATTGAATTCAACTCAATGAAAGAACTTTTCTTCAACTCAAGACAAACTGAAGCTGCTTTTATTCTGTAAACTGACTGTGAGCGCTGCTCTGCTGTGATTGGCTGCTCGGCAAGAAGCAGGAAGTGATGCTGTGTTCAGGTGGAGCCATGCTGAAAGCCTGCAGGGAGGAGGTGGAGGAGGAGGAGGAGGTGAGGCAGGAGGTGTAGGAAGGGCAGGAGGTGGAGGAGTTGGTGGGGTAGGAAGTGGAGGAGGGGCAGGAGGTGGAGGAGGAGTTGGTGGGGCAGGAGGTGGAGGAGGGGCAGGAGGTGGAGGAGGAGCAGGAGGTGGAGGAGGAGCAGGAGGTGGAGGAGGGTGGGAGGAAGTGGAGGATGGACGCCACACTGCTGTTCATACTGTTGAGGAAGAGGTGTGTAGGGGGCGCCACTGAGCTGGACACTCCTGCAAGACAACACAGGAAGAAGAGGATGAATAATCTGAGACAAAGTAATCCCAGGTCTAATCCTAGTCCCAGGTCTAATCCTAGTCTCAGGTCTAATCCCAGTCCAAGTTCTAATCCTAATCCCAGGTCTAATCCCAGTCCCAGGTCTAATCCTAGTCCCAGGTCTAATCCCAGTCCCAGGTCTAATCCTAGTCCCAGGTCTAATCCCAGTCCCAGGTCTAATTCTAGTCTCAGGTCTAATCCCAGTCCAAGTTCTAATCCTAATCCCAGGTCTAATCCTAGTCCCAGGTCTAATCCCAGTCCCAGGTCTAATCCCAGTCCCAGGTCTAATTCTAGTCCCAGGTCTAACCCCAGTCCCAGGTCTAATTCTAGTCCCAGGTCTAAGCCCAGTCCCAGGTCTAATCCCAGTCCCAGGTCTAATTCTAGTCCCAGGTCTAACCCCAGTCCCAGGTCTAATCCCAGTCCCAGGTCTAATTCTAGTCCCAGGTCTAACCCCAGTCCCAGGTCTAACTCTAGTCCCAGGTCTGATTCTAGTCCCAGGTCTAACCCCAGTCCCAGGTCTAATTCTAGTCCCAGGTCTAATCCCAGTCCCAGGTCTAATTCTAGTCCCAGGTCTAACCCCAGTCCCAGGTCTAATTCTAGTCCCAGGTCTAAGCCCAGTCCCAGGTCTAATCCCAGTCCCAGGTCTAATTCTAGTCCCAGGTCTAACCCCAGTCCCAGGTCTAACTCTAGTCCCAGGTCTAATCCCAGTCCCAGGTCTGATTCTAGTCCCAGGTCTAACCCCAGTCCCAGGTCTAATTCTAGTCCCAGGTCTAATCCCAGTCCCAGGTCTAATTCTAGTCCCAGGTCTAACCCCAGTCCCAGGTCTAACTCTAGTCCCAGGTCTAATCCCAGTCAAAAGTCTAATCCTAGTCCCAGGTCTAAATCCTAGTCCTGTTAGACCAGTTCAGACCGGGTCCAGTTTGAGGGATCAGGGGGCGTGGCCTCCAGGGGGCGGGGCCTCCAGGGGGCGTGGCAGAGACTCACCACAGAGCTGCTGGTCAGGAAACCCAGAGTGAGTGAAAGCTGCAGCGCCACCTTGAGCCTGAGGAGGACAGAGCAGCTGAGGAGCCACACCTCCACGTTTCCATGGCAACAACAAGAGTCTCACCGTCACATGGTAATGCTTTCAAAACTTTCTCCGTTTCCATGGAAACGGTAGAAACAAAAACAATGTGGTTTTCATGTTGGGCCACTAGTTGGTGCTGGTTTTAGTTTTAGTACTGAACCTGTGGACGTGACCTCTGACCCTAACCTGTGACCTCTGACCTGTGACCTCTGACTGACCTGCAGCTTCCTCTTGGCCCTCCAGCGGGCGACGCGCAGCCTCGTCTTCTCCCGTCGCTCACGAATCTTCAACACAAACATTTCTGTTGTTACCACTTCCTGTTTCACCCCGAGTCTGTGTCCCCAGGTGTCCCTGTGTCCCCAGGTGTCCCCCAGGTGTCCCTGCCCCCAGGTGGTCCCTGTCTCCCCAGGATACCCTGTCCACCCAGGTGTCCCTGTCCCCCCAGGTGTCCCTGTGTCCCCAGGTGTCCCTGCCCCCAGGTGGTCCCTGTCTCCCCAGGATACCCTGTCCACCCAGGTGTCCCTGTCCCCCCAGGTGGTCCTGTGTCTGCAGGTGTCACTGTGTCCCCAGGTGTCCCTGTCCCCCCTGTCCCCCAGGTGTCCCTGTCTCACCAGGTCTGCCAGCAGGGGCTGGGGCAGCTGGTTCTCCAGCTCCTTCCTCCGGTTCAGGTTCCTCCTCCTCAGCTCCTTCCTCCTCAGCTTGAACTCCTCGTACAGACGCAGCTCATTGGTCCAGGGCCGCCCGGGGGGCGGGGCTACTGAGGGGGGCGGGGGGGTGGGCCGCTGGGGGTCTGAGAGCACAGGACGAGGTACTGAGTACTGTACTGACAGGAGGAAGTACTCAGTACTGTACTCAGTACTGTACTCAGTACTGTACTCACAGGAGTTGTGATTGGCTGAGCTGAAGGCCGGTCGGCTCGTCTGATTGGTCAGTTTGGTCCAATGGCTGATTGACCTGCGAGTCTGAAGAGAAGCAACAATTTACTAGGACCTGGACCAGGACCTGGACCTGGACTAGGACCAGGACCAGGACCAGGACCAGGGCTAGGACCAGGACCAGGACCAGGACCAGTCCTGGTTCAGACCAGACTCTCACCTCAGACCCAGGAAACTGTGAGTCCAGGAGCAGGCTGGTGATCACCTCCTCCTCTGGCTGCTCCCCCTCCTCCTCTGGCTCCTCCCCCTCCCCCTCTGGCTCCTCCTTGATACTGACCAGCTCCTCCTCCTCCTCCTCCAGCTTCACCTGAAGGTGTGTGTCCCCCTGCGGGGCTGTAGGGGGCAGCGTGGAGCCGCCGGCCTCATGGCGGTCTGAAGGCGGAGGAGGCGTGGCCTCGCCGCCCCTCCCCCGCTGGTCTGTGGTGGCGTCCGGCAGCAGAGCCTCGGTCCAGTTCAGCTGGTCTTGCTGGTCCTGCTGGTCCACGTCTTTCCTGTGAGCCGCGTCTCGCCCTGCAGGCCAACGTGAGTCATTACACTGCAGGCCAAGGCGAGTCATTACACTGCAGGACAAGGCGAGTCATTACACTGCAGGACAATATGAGTCATTACACTGCAGGACAAGGCGAGTCATTACACTGCAGGACAATATGAGTCATTACACTGCAGGCCAAGGCGAGTCATTACACTGCAGGCCAAGGCGAGTCATTACACTGCAGGCCAACGTGAGCCATTACACTGCAGGACAAGGCGAGTCATTACACTGCAGGACAATATGAGTCATTACACTTCAGGCTAACGTGAGTCATTACACTGCAGGCCAAGGCGAGTCATTACACTGCAGGCCAAGGCGAGTCATTACACTGCAGGCCAACGTGAACCATTACACTGCAGGACAAGGCGAGTCATTACACTGCAGGACAATATGAGTCATTACACTTCAGGCTAACGTGAGTCATTACACTGCAGGCCAAGGCGAGTCATTACATTGCAGGCCAAGGTGAGTCACTACACTGCAGGCCAAGGTGAGTCATTACATTGCTGCACTAGCAGTAGCAGACAGAATGGCGTCCTCACCCGGGGGACCCCTGAAGGCGGCGGCGGCCCTCTGCTGCAGCTCCTCCTCCACGCCTTGCCGGTAGTACTTGAGCTTGAGCTCGGTGTAGCGCAGCCTTGCCCGGACGTTGTCGTTCTCTTTCTCCTTCAGCGCCTTGTCCCGCTGCAGCGCCGCCGCGCCGCGCCGCGCCAGCGCCAGCTCCGCCTTCAGCTCCTCGAACTTCCCCCCCACCACCTTCAGCATCTCGGCCAGCACCGTCTCCACGGCGACGCTCACCGCCGCCTCCACCACCGCCCCCATCTGGCCGCGCAGCAGCGTCACCGCCAGGCTCACGTCCATCCTGGGCCTGGAAGCAGACCGGAGCTCAGGGGGGGTCTCCACCTGGATGACCCCCCCCCCCCCCGGAGGGCCAGGCGCAACAGTAAACTCCAACAGACACCCCTTACCCCCCCAGACCACCTCTACCCCCCCAGACTACCTCTACCCCCCCAGACCACGTCTACACCCCCCCAAACTACCTCTACCCCCCCAGACCACCTCTACAACCCCCTCAGACCACCCCTACCCCCCTGCTCCTCTATACCCCCAGACCACTTCTACACCCCCCCAAACTACCTCTACCCCCCCAGACCACCTCTACAACCCGCCCCAGACCACCTCTACCCCCCCAGACCACCTCTACCCCCCCCCCCCAGACCACCTCTACCCCCCCCCAGACCACCTCTACACCCCCAGACCACCTCTACCCCCCTCAGACCACTTCTACACCCCCCCAGACCACTTCTACACCCCCCCAGACTACCCCTACCCCCAGCCCCTCTACACCCCCCCCCCCCCGCCCCCCCAGAGACCCAGACGTCCGGACGCAGTCAGACCTCTTGTCTTCGTCCGTTTCGTCTCTGATTCTGACTGATAAACGATCTTTGGCTCTCTGTGCTAGCATGCTAACATGCTAACGCGCTAATCGGGGCAACGGCTGACGTCGCGTCCAGAAACCGTCACGCGGTTCCGTCCAGAGGTTGTTTGTTTATAACTGAACGGTCTCGATGGTGTAAAAACACTTAACTCACTGTTTCTGTCCCTTTTAGGCTGAAGAATAACGAGCCGCTCTGGCTTCAGCAACCGGAAGTTAGCTGGTCGAAGCTAAGACGTTCACTTCCTGCTTCCGGTTCAGGGTCCAGGTCCTGCTTCAGGGTCCGGGTCCTAGAGGTTCCCAAGTGGTTTGTCTAATAACATCTAATATTCTATTAAACATTAATAACATGTAATAATATTCCATTAAACATTAATAGCATGTAATAATATTCCATTAAACATTAATAACATGTAATAATATTCTATTAAACATTTCAGAGTCTCCAGCTGCAGAAAGAAGCAACGTGAAACTTCAGGGGGAATAAATTGGTACTGGACTTTGGAGTGACGGGAGTCTGGTCCAGGTCCTGGTCCAGGTCCAGGTCCAGGTCCAGGTCCAGGTCCAGGTCCAGGTGAAAACTATGACCATTGAAAAGAAGCTATTGTGTTTTTAACAAAGAAAGTCCAGAGGAGAAAAGTCAGAATGTGTGAAGAAGAAGAAGAAGAAGAAGAAGAAGAAGAACGTTCTGTTCTCTTAAAGAGTCACCCCCCCCCCCTCCTATCTACCCCGCCCCCCTGATGACCCCCTGCTGTTCGTGCTTGTTTGGAACTGAAACGGCGGCATTCCGGAGAAGCCGTCAGCGTTGCAAAGAGCAACGATCAGTGTGGAAACACAATGTTCCATATAGAGGTGACTTTACTACAGACTACAGTCTAAATCAGTGTGTGTCCAGTGCTACATGCTGTCATTATCGTGCTACATGCTGTCATTATCGTGCTACATGCTGTCATCATCGTGCTACATGCTGTCATTATCGTGCTACATGCTGTCATTATCGTGCTACATGCTGTCATTATCGTGCTACATGCTGTCATTATAGTGCTACATGCTGTCATTATCGTGCTACATGCTGTCATTATCGTGCTACATGCTGTCATTATCGTGCTACATGCTGTCATTATCGTGCTACATGCTGTCATTATCGTGCTACATGCTGTCATTATCGTGCTACATGCTGTCATCATCGTGCTACATGCTGTCATTATAGTGCTACATGCTGTCATCATCGTGCTACATGCTGTCATTATCGTGCTACATGCTGTCATTATAGTGCTACATGCTGTCATCATCGTGCTACATGCTGTCATTATCGTGCTACATGCTGTCATCATCGTGCTACATGCTGTCATTATAGTGCTACATGCTGTCATCATCGTGCTACATGCTGTCATTATCGTGCTACATGCTGTCATCATCGTGCTACATGCTGTCATTATCGTGCTACATGCTGTCATTATAGTGCTACATGCTGTCATTATAGTGCTACATGCTGTCATTATAGTGCTACATGCTGTCATTATAGTGCTACATGCTGTCATTATCGTGCTACATGCTGTCATTATCGTGCTACATGCTGTCATTATAGTGCTACATGCTGTCATTATAGTGCTACATGCTGTCATCATCGTGCTACATGCTGTCATTATCGTGCTACATGCTGTCATTATAGTGCTACATGCTGTCATTATAGTGCTACATGCTGTCATTATCGTGCTACATGCTGTCATTATAGTGCTACATGCTGTCATTATAGTGCTACATGCTGTCATTATAGTGCTACATGCTGTCATTATAGTGCTACATGCTGTCATTATCGTGCTACATGCTGTCATTATCGTGCTACATGCTGTCATTATAGTGCTACATGCTGTCATTATCGTGCTACATGCTGTCATTATAGTGCTACATGCTGTCATTATAGTGCTACATGCTGTCATTATAGTGCTACATGCTGTCATTATCGTGCTACATGCTGTCATTATAGTGCTACATGCTGTCATTATCGTGCTACATGCTGTCATTATAGTGCTACATGCTGTCATTATAGTGCTACATGCTGTCATTATCGTGCTACATGCTGTCATTATAGTGCTACATGCTGTCATTATCGTGCCGCAGCGCGGAGTTGGCAGTGTTTACAAGACGACAGGCTAATGTTGCTAACTAGTTAGCTTCCAGCCGGTTTCGCGATTCTTAAGCCGCGTCTTGCTTAGGAAATTAAGGCATCTATTAAACAAACCCAGCGACTAAAAACTACCCACAACATGCTTTGTAAAGATATGCAGCACGTCCATGTCGGAAACATTTAGCTGCTGCAGGAACAGAAATAACCATAAAGCTATTTGCTATTAGCAGACACAACAAAATCAATATGAAATAGCAGATTAATACAAAAAGGCCAATGAAGTAGCAGGGTTAGGGTTAGATTTGAATAAATGCTCACTACCATTACCTTAGGCCCAGACATTTGATGATGATAATTTAGTCTAGTCTATTCTAAAACTGAGAACAGTAAAGCATGAATGTAAAAACTAAAGTACAGCTACTTTATCACTTATCATACTTTCTGTTGCACCAATAGTCTGTTGTATTGTATTTCCATTTGTAAAACTTTGTTTTTCTGCCTCTGCTAATGACTTGTCTTCCACTGTGTGTCACAGAAACATGGAGAGGACGACATGGGAAGAGACCACACATTCACTGAGGAGCTCGGGAGGAATTTTAGTGTACAAATAAACAAATAAACAAATAAACAAAGCCTACACTGGCCTACTTCTCCTCCATGATGTCGGACCACAGCCATGTAATCTTGCTGACTTGTGACTGTGACACATGAAATCTTCCAGCAAGGTCGTCCTCAGTGACATAAAGATCTGATCACCAGCGTCCGTCTGAAAGGAATTTCTGTCATCTTTTGTCAGCTGATCAGCCACAAAACCAAAACCTTCCCAGTGAACCAGTGAACAGCTTCAGTGGTCAGAGCGGAGAGTCGTCTCTACCAGTGTTTCTACCTTTCTGAGCCGAGACACACTTTTGTCTTTGTAAAACTCTGGAGTCACACCTCCACCTGAACATGTTAAAGTTTAACCTCTGTAGCCTCTATTAACAATATAAAGTCTTTCTCTTCAAAGTTTTATCAACAGGAATCCAGTAAATCCAGAAACCAGGACTTTTTTTAATAGTGCCTCCCTCAGTGTGAAACCTGGACCTGATGGATGAAGAGCTGAGATCCTGGTTTTCAAAAACTTCTCCATCACTGTCACTGACACAGTACTTTGATACAAGATGGTAGCAGGAGGTGGAGATGAACCACACTGACGTCTGTCACTTTACATTTCACCGGCAAAGTTCTGTGCTGCCCTCTAGTGGTGAAGAGTATTTATACAGGATTACTCTGCAACACACTGCCCTCTAGTGGTGAAGAGTATTTATACAGGATTACTCTGCAACACACTGCCCTCTAGTGGTGAAGAGTATTTATACTTGATTACTCTGCAACACACTGCCCTCTAGTGGTGAAGAGTATTTATACAGGATTACTCTGCAACACACTGTCCTCTAGTGGTGAAGAGTATTTATACTTGATTAGTCTGCTACACACTGCCCTCTAGTGGTGAAGAGTATTTATACAGGATTACTCTGCAACACACTGCCCTCTAGTGGTGAAGAGTATTTATACTTGATTAGTCTGCTACACACTGCCCTCTAGTGGTGAAGAGTATTTATACAGGATTACTCTGCAACACACTGAGAACAAAGGTTTTTTTAGAAATAAATGTGAAATGTGATAATTTCCCACGACTCAGCTGAGGATGTGGAGGAAACACCCGAGAGCCGCGGAGCAGAGGGTGAGAACTCTGGTCTCTACAGTCCGGGGACCTGAACACTGTGTTGCCAGATCAGGTGGAGGTTTACCATCCACAAAGTGAAAAGAGCAGACAAAAGGAAACTTCGGCGGATTCTTTAAAGTCAGTGCCTTCAGCCAAGCTCGCCGATCCTCGTCCTTGGTAGGGAGGCGGTGCAAGGTAAACACAGGACCACAACACTCAGACCTCTTCTTCTGATGCTCAAAACAAAGCTGCGACAGAGTTCGCTTCCTTTGAGGGCGACCGTGGCTCAGGTGGTAGAGTGGTCGTCTTCGGAGTGAGAGGTCGGCCAGTGGTGGACTAGCGCCTTGCATGGCAGCTCTGTCCCATTGGTGTGTGAATGTGAGCGTGAATGGGTGAATGACTGATATGTAAAGCGCTTTGGGACTACCTCAGTGTGGTTAGAAGGCGCTATATAAATCTAGACCATTTACCATTTACCATTTGTCTCCAGCTGTTATGACGACCACGCACTGCGCAGTTAACGCCGGCCATCTCTGATAGCTTTAAATTAGCTTTAAATTAGCTTTAAATTAGCTTTAAATTAGCTTTACATTGGAAACAATTCAACAGACTGGTATCGCAAAGCAAGTAGCGCGGAGCTAAACCGGAAGTGTGATTACGCGCATGGCGCCGCCCACGCAGACTTCCGGAATAAGGTGACTGCGTCTCTTCCTGTATGTCGCTTATGTGAACGTCACTTTCTGAGCGTCATTTTGCGTCATTTCTGGTCACGCTTCACACGATTTCAAACGACCTGTAAATAAGTATGGCGGCGCCCGCAACACCGCCATCTGGGATTTCCCCACTGACATCTCTGGCGAGATGCTGGCAGGGATTCCGGGAAGAGCCAGTTCACACAAGTTAACACTCTCACACACACACACACCCACACACACACACACACACACACAGACACACACACACCCACACACACACACACACACACACACACACACACACACACACACACACACACACACACACACACAGACACACACACACCCACACACACACACAGACACACACACACCCACACACACACACACACACACACACACACACACAAGCTGGAGGCTCAAAACTCACGTACACGTAAACCTTGTTTATTAACGTTTGTTAACGTTTGTTAACGTTTGCGTGTACGTGTAAAGTTAGAGATATGCATACACACGTGAAATGCACAAATATATGAAGAACATAAAAATATATTTAATTTCTATACGTGTGTGTGTGTGTGACTGTTATTTTTTGTTTCCATCAAAGTTCGACATTCGCGTAAATCCACAGACACCAAATTAAAAGGCTCGGACTTTTAGTTTGAAAGGGCTTATAAACATAAGGCAGAAATACACGTGACGTCATTTCCGGCTAAGTCTCGACCAACGCATCGTCAAAATGGCGAAGATCGCCAAAACGCACGAAGGTAAATTCTTATAAAAAGTCCCCGAGTGCGTGCATTCGGAGCGGCGTGTGTGAGAGTGTGTTCCCGGTGTGCGGAGGCTCATGTGACGGTGCGGGGCAGGCCGCCACAGGGCCTCTGTTCCCGGTAAGAACGAGGTGATCCGCGGGCCCGCCGCGGACATCATGGCGCTGCTGTTAGCTTTAGCCCGTTAGCTCGTTTCTACGTCGCGCGGCTATTCGCTTATTGTTGACTGATTGCAGTGAGGCGGCCCGTGTACAAGCACGTTAATCTGCTGAGATTGACCTGTGGTCTCGAGTTCTTATCGCACCTGCAGTTCAACTGTGGCGGATTCGTTGCTGTTGTTACTGGCTAATGCTAACACCGTTAGCATTAGCTCCGGACAATAACACGCAGGAGCCACTTCAAACAATCCCAGTTCATTGGTTTGAGTTATTGCACGACGAAATGGTGATATTTTGGAAATAATCTGAGTCAAACGAGAGAAATGGCGATATTCCGGAGATAAAATCAATTCCGAACTGCTGTCGGTCCCTCTTCCTTTTACGTCCAGATTATAGAGCATCTTCCTCCTCTAATCCACATTATAGAGCATCTTCCTCCTCTAATCCAGATTATAGAGCATCTTCCTCCTCTAACATCAGATTATAGAGCATCTTCCTCCTCCAACACCAGATTATAGAGCATCTTCCTCCCCTAACACCAGATTATAGAGCATCTTCCTCCTCTAATCCAGATTATAGAGCATCTTCCTCCTCTAACATCAGATTATAGAGCATCTTCCTCCTCTAATCCAGATTATAGAGCATCTTCCTCCTCTAATCCAGATTATAGAGCATCTTCCTCCTCTAATCCAGACTATAGAGCATCTTCCTCCTCTAACATCAGATTATAGAGCATCTGCCTCCTCTAACATCAGATTATAGAGCATCTTCCTCCTCTAATCCAGACTATAGAGCATCTTCCTCCTCTAATCCAGATTATAGAGCACCTTCCTCCTCTAACATCAGATTATAGAGCATCTTCCTCCTCTAATCCAGATTAGAGAGCACCTTCCTCCTGTAATCCAGATCAGAGAGTAAGTGGTGTGTGTCCCCTGCAGACATCGAGGCCCAGATCCTGGAGATCCAGGGGATGAAGGCGTCCCTGCTGGAGGAGGGGGACCAGGGTGTGGGTCTGGACTCCACCGGCTTCTACGACCAGGAGATCTACGGCGGCAGCGACAGCCGCTTCACCGGCTACGTCACCTCCATCGCTGCTAACGAACAGGAGGAGGTGAGTGTGGCCCCGCGGCCCCGCCGTCATCTTCGGCCGAGCCGGCAGCCCTGACCCCTGGTCTCTGTCCCCCCCCCCCCCCCCCCCCAGGACGATGAAGAAGACGCACAGACCAGCCTGCTGGGCCAGAAGAAACCAGGGTACCACGCTCCAGTGGCCATTCTCAACGCCATCCCACAGTCTGATGAGCAGGTGAGTGTGGCCACGCCCCCTGGGCGGGGTCCAGGTCCACAGGGGTCCTGGTACTGGACCGTCTGGTGGTCCTGCTGGACGGTCCTGGTACTGGACCTTCTGGTGGGCCTGGTACTGTTCCGATATGAACATAATTCGCGGATCAGAACTTTCTGATCCTTGAAGCTTCATCTGTCCCTCTGCTGGAACCCGTCCATGTCTGTCCCTCTGCTGGAACCCGTCCATGTCTGTCCCTCTGCTGGAACCCGTCCATGTCTGTCCCTCTGCTGGAACCCGTCCATGTCTGTCTCTCTGCTGGAACCCGTCCATGTCTGTCCCTCTGCTGGAACCCGTCCATGTCTGTCCCTCTGCTGGAACCCGTCCATGTCTGTCCCTCTGCTGCCGTCAAACTGTGGACTGGACTTCCTGAGCCAGGAGTTCCGTTCCACAGTTAGTCAGCTTAGCATGCTAACGGACGTAGCGCCATCCGGCTTTTCATGACAACGCGTCTCCGTTTGGTCCCACTGACGTCCATGTTGTCTCGTCCCCCTGCAGTACGACCCGTTCGCGGAGCACCGTCCTCAGAAGATCGCCGAGCGCGAGGACGAGTACAAAGCCCGGCGGCGCCAGATGATCATCTCGCCTGAACGCCTCGACCCGTTTGCAGACGGTAAATGTGGCTCCTGTCTGTCCTCGTTACGTGTCCGCCGTGTTGTGTTGTCCACGGCTCCGTGCGTCCCTCATGACCGCCCCCTGGAGTCTCACTCCGTGGTTACTGCTGTTTAACCCTTCGACCGTCACACCCCCCGTTGGACTGCTCCCAGTCCAGCAGCCGCCGTGTTCACTGGAGCTAAGCGGCTAGTGCTAGCTGCTCCGACACAGGAGCTGGAGACGGCCGGCCGCCGCCACCTCCTCTCAGGCCGTCCACTCTGGAGCCAGGCCCTGGGCCTGGGCCTGGGCCTGGCCCCGGCCCCGGCCCCGGGCCCTGGCCCTGGCGGTGTGGTTGAGTCGGAGGGTTAACCATGTCCTGTGACTGAGCCAAGCTTAGCTCAGGTGGGCGACAGTCAGGACAGAAACATCTCCAGCACGTTTGGAGAACCAGGAGCCGCGCTACAGGAACCTGCTGGAGCTCCACCGCGGTGTGGCCGGGGGGCGGGGCCTGTCGCTGCAGGTAGGAGGGTGAAGGGGCGGAGAGGCGGAGCTACAGCACAGACGACAGGAACGTCTCAGGACGGTTCTCCTGCTGAAGCAGCTTCTCTTTAAACTCCCTCTCTCTCCTGCTGGTTATTAGGCGCTAACTGGATCATCCGCTAACTTGGCCTTCAGTCAACCAGTGGTGGTACTAGGTCAGTCAACCAGTGGTGGTACTGAGTCAGTCAACCAGTGGTGGTACTGAGTCAGTCAACCAGTGGTGGTACTGAGTCAGTCAACCAGTGGTGGTACTAGGTCAGTCAACCAGTGGTGGTACTGGGTCAGTCAACCAGTGGTGGTACTGGGTCAGTCAACCGGTGGTGGTACTAGGTCAGTCAACCAGTGGTGGTACTGAGTCAGTCAACCAGTGGTGGTACTGGGTCAGTCAACCGGTGGTGGTACTAGGTCAGTCAACCAGTGGTGGTACTGAGTCAGTCAACCAGTGGTGGTACTGGGTCAGTCAACCAGTGGTGGTACTGGGTCAGTCAACCAGTGGCGGTACTGAGTCAGTCAACCAGTGGTGGTACTGAGTCAGTCAACCAGTGGTGGTACTGGGTCAGTCAACCAGTGGTGGTACTGGGTCAGTCAACCAGTGGTGGTACTGGGTCAGTCAACCAGTGGTGGTACTGGGTCAGTCAACCAGTGGCGGTACTGAGTCAGTCAACCAGTGGTGGTACTGAGTCAGTCAACCAGTGGTGGTACTGGGTCAGTCAACCAGTGGTGGTACTGAGTCAGTCAACCAGTGGTGGTACTAGGTCAGTCAACCAGTGGTGGTACTGGGTCAGTCAACCAGTGGCGGTACTGGGTCAGTCAACCAGTGGCGGTACTGAGTTAGTTATTGTGTGACCTTGTAGTCCGGTAACGTTCTTGTCCTGGAGTCAACAGGAGAGTCAGTTGTTGTCTGGATCTTAGACGGTTCCTCGTGTTCCTGCACTTCCTTTAATAACAATGAGGCTTTGCTTTCATATAGAACTTTTCTTATTCATTCCATCCGTAAAGGCCGGCGGCCATTTTGCGCCACCTGACCGCCACTCACACTCACACACACTTGCTCAAGGACACTTCCTCATGTGGGCATACAACCTCCTCCATTTCCCCCGGTGCAGTTCTGGTACTGTAGTGTGGGTCTACTTCTTGTGGTCTGGTCCCGGTTCCCGTGGTCCAGTAGTGGTGTGGTCCCGGTTCCCGTGGTCCAGTAGTAGTGTGGTCCCGGTTCCTGCGGTCCAGTAGTGGTGTGGTACCGGTTCCCGTGGTCCAGTAGTGGTGTGGTCCCGGTTCCCGTGGTCCAGTAGTGGTGTGGTCCCGGTTCCCGTGGTCCAGTAGTAGTGTGGTCCCGGTTCCTGCGGTCCAGTAGTGGTGTGGTCCCGGTTCCTGCGGTCCAGTAGTGGTGTGGTCCCGGTTCCTGCGGTCCAGTAGTGGTGTGGTCCCGGTTCCTGCGGTCCAGTAGTGGTGTGGTCCCGGTTCCTGCGGTCCAGTAGTGGTGTGGTCCCGGTTCCTGTGGTCCAGTAGTGGTGTGGTCCCGGTTCCTGTGGTCCAGTAGTGGTGTGGTCCCGGTTCCTGCGGTCCAGTAGTGGTGTGGTCCCGGTTCCTGCGGTCCAGTAGTGGTGTGGTCCCGGTTCCTGCGGTCCAGTAGTGGTGTGGTCCCGGTTCCTGTGGTCCAGTAGTGGTGTGGTCCCGGTTCCTGTGGTCCAGTAGTGGTGTGGTCCCGGTTCCCGTGGTCCAGTAGTGGTGTGGTCCCGGTTCCCGCGGTCCAGTAGTGGTGTGGTCCCGGTTCCCGCGGTCCAGTAGTGGTGTGGTCCCGGTTCCCGTGGTCCAGTAGTGGTGTGGTCCCGGTTCCCGTGGTCCAGTAGTGGTGTGGTCCCGGTTCCCGTGGTCCAGTAGTAGTGTGCTCCCGGTTCCCGCGGTCCAGTAGTGGTGTGGTCCCGGTTCCTGTGGTCCAGTAGTGGTGTGGTCCCGGTTCCTGTGGTCCAGTAGTAGTGTGGTCCCGGTTCCCGTGGTCCAGTAGTGGTGTGGTCCCGGTTCCTGCGGTCCAGTAGTGGTGTGGTCCCGGTTCCTGCGGTGCGGCTCCTGGTCTCGGGGGGTTTCAGTCAGCTGGGCCGGGCCCTGGTCATGTGGTACTGTTGAGTCAGCAGAATGTTGTCCTCTTGTCCTCAGGCTCTTACTAACTGTTCTAATTTCTCTCCTCCAGCAGTACTGCTTTGCCAGTCCTGTACTGTTAGGTGGTTCAGTTTGGTCAGGGTCCACTGGGGCTGTGAGGGGGATCAGAGGCTCCGACTACACCCCCTCCAGGAGCCCCGCCCCCCACTCCTCTTTCTGCTCCTTACATTTGGCTTCTCTACGCTTCCAAATTCAGAGCCGACGTCACGTAGGCCGCTGTGGTTCTCAGAGTGTGGTGCCGCCCCCCGGGGACGTTTGGTAAAGAGTTGTCCCCCCCCCCGGGGACGTTTGGTAAAGAGTTGTCCCCCCCCCCGGGGACGTTTGGTAAAGAGTTGTCCCCCCCCCGGGGACGTTTGATAGCGTCGTCCTCCCCCGGGGACGTTTGGTACAGAGTCGTCCCCCCCGGGGATGTTTGGTTCAGAGTCCCCCCCCCCCGGGGATGTTTGGTACAGATTCCCCCCCCCGGGGATGTTTGGTACAGAGTCGTCCCCCCCCCCCGGGGATGTTTGGTACAGAGCCAGGCCCTGTTCCGTTCACACCACATCACTTCAAGGGGAAATGCAATGAAACTTTCTGAAATCTGAATTTGTCTTTGTGTGGACAGTCCTGGTCCAGTTCTCAGTCCTGGTCCAGGTCCAGGTCCAGGTCCAGTTCTCAGCCCTGGTCCAGGTCCAGTTCCAGTTCCAGTTCTCAGTCCTGGTCCAGATCACCTCGTTGGTAGTGACTGGTAGTTCTGCACATGCAGTAGAAACAATTGGAACACAGTTTCCTCCGTGGTGTCATGACTCCTCATTCCGTGTTCTCCTGGACTTGGTGCTTTTATTTTGACAGTCACAGTTCTCCCAGTGTTCTCGTTTGTTTTTACGGCAGAGAACAACGAGCTCCAAGCAGCAGCACCAACTAGTGGCCTAACGTACTTACTACATAGTCTTCAGTGTTTCTGATGAAACAGACATTTAGAATGTTGCCATGGAAACGTGAGGGCTTTCTGAAACAAGGTGTTTTAATTTGAAAGGTGTAGCCGGAGCTAAAGACCAACCGACAGCACCATCACTTCCTGTGTCAAAATAAGAGTTTTATGGGACAAACGCAATGTTGTGACTTGAACGGGGGTTAGGGTGGTGTGGACGGGGGTTAGGGTGGTGTGGACGGGTGTTAGGGTGGTGTGGTGTGGACGGGGTTAGGGTGGTGTGGTGTGGACGGGGGCTAGGGTGGTGTGGACGGGGATACGGTTAGAACGGGGGATAGGGTCGGTGTGGACGGGGGATAGGGTGTGGACGGGGACGAGGGTTAGGGTGTGGATGAAGGATAGAGTTAGGGTGTGGACGGGGGATAGGCTTAGGGTGTGGACGAGGGATGGGGTTAGGTTAGGACAGGGATAGGGCTAGGGTGTGGACGAGGGATAGGGTTAGGGTGTGGACGAGGGATAGGGTTAGGGTGTGGATGAGGGATAGGGTTAGGTTAGGACAGGGATAGGGTTAGGGTGTGGACGAGGGATAGGGTTAGGTTAGGACAGGGATAGGGTTAGGGTGTGGACTGGGGATAGGGTTAGGGTGTGGACGAGGGATACGGTTAGGACGGGGGATAGGCTTAGGGTGTGGACGAGGGATAGGGTTAGGACAGGGATAGGCTTAGGGTGTGGACAAGGGATAGGGTTAGGTTAGGACAGGGATAGGGTTAGGGTGTGGACTGGGGATAGGGTTAGGGTGTGGACGAGGGATACGGTTAGGACGGGGGATAGGCTTAGGGTGTGGACGAGGGATAGGGTTAGGACAGGGATAGGCTTAGGGTGTGGACAAGGGATAGGGTTAGGTTAGGACAGGGATAGGGCTAGGGTGTGGACGAGGGATAGGGTTAGGGTGTGGACGAGGGTTAGGTTAGGACAGGGATAGGGCTAGGGTGTGGACGAGGGATAGGGCTAGGGTGTGGACGAGGGATAGGGTTAGGTTAGGACAGGGATAGGGCTAGGGTGTGGACGAGGGATAGGGTTAGGGTGTGGACGAGGGATAGGGTTAGGTTAGGACAGGGATAGGGCTAGGGTGTGGACGAGGGATAGGGCTAGGGTGTGGACGAGGGATAGGGTTAGGTTAGGACAGGGATAGGGCTAGGGTGTGGACGAGGGATAGGGTTAGGACGGGGGTTAGTGTTTGGGTATGGACTAGGGTTAGGGTGTGGACAGGGGTTAGGCTGTGGACGGGGACTAGGGTTAGGGTGTGGACGGGGACTAGGGTTAGTGTGTGGACGGCCCTGGGGGACGAAGACGAGCTGTACCGGGAGCAGGAAGGTTCTGGTCCCTCAGTCTCAGGAAGACGAGGGTGGAGGCTCCTGGCTCCGCCCACACTCTGAGAACCGCCCATGTGTCCCTAGACTAGAGGAAGTGTCCACATATGTCTCCTGTGATGTCCACATGTGTCTCCTGAGGTCAACACAGGTGGTATTTGTTGTGTGTGACGTCCAACCTTTTCCAAAGTGTTACTAATGGCACACAGCGATTTTCTAGGCTCTCTGCCGGTTGAGGGCGACTGCAGCAGGACCCTCTGCCTGAACGTGTACGTATCCTGGGAGCAGCAGGAGCTCAGTGAAGCTCCACCTCCACCTCCACCTCCACCTCCACTCTCCACCCACACAGAGAGCAGCAGCCTGTCCCTCACAGCACGCCACACACACACACACACACACACACACACACTCAGCCACACTGACCACTCAGAGCAGGAACATGTAAGTGTAGCTGTCTGTGATGACCTCTGACCCCGGCCCCCCCTCATCACCCCCCCCTTCTTGTGGCTGCTCTCTCGCACAGGGGGCAAAACTCCGGACCCCAAGCTGCAGGTCAGGTCCTACGTCGACGTCATGTTGGAGCAGAACCTGTCCAAGGAGGAGGTGAGACGTCTGTCCAG
This sequence comes from Blennius ocellaris, assembly GCF_963422515.1. Lineage (NCBI taxonomy): Eukaryota > Metazoa > Chordata > Actinopteri > Blenniiformes > Blenniidae > Blennius > Blennius ocellaris. Next base: position 5,635 of record NW_027662060.1, on the reverse strand, counting down.
GCCAGGACCCACACCGCTTCTCGTCCCCCTATTCTGGTCCCCCTGTTCATGTCCTCTCTCTGTCCATGTGGTCCCCCTGTCCATGTCCTCCCTCTGTTCATGTCCTCTCTCTGTCCATGTGGTCCCCCTGTCCATGTCCTCCCCCTGTTCATGTCCTCCCCCTGTTCATGTCCTCCCTCTCTTCATGTCCTCTCTCTGTTCATGTCCTCCCTCTGTCCATGTCCTCCCCCTGTCCATGTGGTCCCTCATGATGTCCTGGTTGTGTCCTCAGAGGGAGATCCGTCAGCAGCTGGCAGACAAAGCTAAATCGGGGGAGTTGAAGGCGGTGAACGGCTCGGCGGCGTCTCAGGCGGCGGCGGCGGCGGCGGCAGCGGCCAAACGGAAACGGCGCTGGGACCAGACGGCCGACCAGACGCCCTCCAACGCCACGCCCAAAAAACTGTCCAGCTGGGACCAGGCCGACGCCTCCGGGAGGTGAGCCCCCCCCCCCTCCACGCCCAGCGCCCCCCTGCCCTGGAGGCTCCGCCCTCTCACTGTGTGTGTGTGTGTGTTTCAGACGCCCGGACACACGCCCGCCCACACGCCCTCCAACAGCCGGTGGGACGAGACGCCCGGACGGCCCAAAGGCAGCGAGACGCCCGGAGCCACGCCCAGCAGCCGCATGTGGGACCCCACGCCTAGCCACACGCCCGCCGGGGCCGCCACCCCCCGGCAGGGACACGCCCGGCCAAGCCACGCCCGGCCACGGCGGCGCCACGGGAAGCGTTCGCAAGAACCGCTGGGACGAGACTCCCAAGACGGAGAGGGAGACGCCCGGCCACGGCAGCGGCTGGGCGGAGACGCCCCGCACGGACCGCGGGGACGAGTCGGTGGGGGAGACGCCCACGCCCGGCGCCAGCAAGAGGAAGTCTCGCTGGGACGAGACGCCCGCCAGTCAGATGGGGTCCTCCACGCCGCTGCTCACCCCCGGGAAGACGCCCATCGGGACCCCCGCCATGAACATGGCGACGCCCACCCCAGGTGCCCGGGCGCTCCCCTTCCCGTCCGCGCGGACTCCCTCCGTCCGTCCCTCTGACGTCCTGCCGTCTCTCTGCCGCCCCCTGCAGGTCACCTGATGAGCATGACCCCGGAGCAGCTGCAGGCCTGGCGCTGGGAGCGAGAGATCGACGAGAGGAACCGCCCCCTGACCGACGACGAGCTGGACGCCATGTTCCCCGAGGGCTACAAGGTCAGGGGGGGACCGGGGGGCGGGGGGGGGGGGGTGGGGTAAAGGTGGAGGTGAGGTGAGGCGAGGTGAGCTCCAGCAGGTCGTCATGGAGACGTGTCTCTACAGGTGCTGCCTCCTCCAGCGGGGTACGTTCCAATCCGCACGCCGGCCAGGAAGCTGTCGGCCACGCCCACCCCCATCGGGGGCATGACGGGGTTCCACATGCAGGTGGAGGACAGAACCACCAAGCAGATGAACGACCAGCCGTCAGGGAACCTCCCCTTCCTCAAGCCTGACGACATCCAGTACTTCGACAAGCTGCTGGTGAGGCTCGCTCTACCTCTCTCTCTCTCTACTTCTATCTGTATCTCTCTATCTCTCTCTCTCTCTGTCTATCTCTACCTCTCTCTCTCTCTCTATCTCTCTCTCTCTGTCTGTCTCTACCTCTCTCCCTCTACTTCTATCTGTATCTCTCCATCTCTCTCTCTCTCTGTCTGTCTCTACCTCTCTCTACCTCTCGCTCTCTACTTCTATCTGTATCTCTCCATCTCTCTCTCTCTATCTCTCTCTCTCTCTCTGTCTGTCTGCCTGTCTCTACCTCTCTCTCTACTTCTATCTGTATCTCTCCATCTCTCTCTCTCTATCTCTCTGTCTGTCTCTACCTCTCTCTCTCTCTCTGTCTACCTCTACCTCTCTCTCTCTCTCTCTCTCTCACACTCCGTCTCTCTCACACTCCGTCACTCTCTCTCTCTCTCTCACACTCCGTCTCTCACACACACTCTGTCTCTCTATCTCTCTCTGTCTCTCTCTCTCTCTCACACTCTGTCTCTCTCTCTCTCTCACACTCCGTCTCTTTCTCTCTCTCACACTCCGTCTCTCTCTCTCTCTCTCTGTCTCTGTCTCTCTCTCTCTCTCTCACACTCCCCCCCCCCCCCCCCCCCAGGTGGAGGTAGACGAGTCCACCCTGAGTCCTGAGGAGCAGAAAGAGAGGAAGATCATGAAGCTGCTGCTGAAGATCAAGAACGGAACTCCGCCCATGAGGAAGGTGAGTGTGACATCACTTCCTGTGTGTGGCCCCGCCCTGCAGGGGGGCACCCAGTGTGAGTAGGACCGGAGGACTCAGCAGTGTGTCCCCCCCCCCCCAGGCCGCCCTGCGTCAGATCACAGATAAAGCCCGGGAGTTTGGGGCCGGGCCCCTCTTCAACCAGATCCTGCCCCTGCTCATGTCCCCCACCCTGGAGGACCAGGAGCGCCACCTGCTGGTCAAGGTCATAGACCGCATCCTCTACAAGCTGGACGACCTGGTGCGGCCCTACGTGCACAAGGTCAGTCTGGGGGGGGGGGGGGGGTGAGAGAGAGAGAGTGTGTGAGAGAGAGAGAGAGAGAGAGAGTGACGGAGTGTGAGAGTGAGAGAGAGAGAGTGACGGAGTGTGAGAGAGACGGAGTGTGAGAGAGAGAGAGAGAGAGTGACGGGGTGTGTGAGAGAGAGAGAGAGTGACGGGGTGTGTGAGAGAGAGAGAGAGTGACGGTGTGTGAGAGAGAGAGAGAGCTAGAGAGAGAGAGAGCTAGAGAGAGAGAGAGAGCTAGAGGTGTAGAGCTAGAGAGAGAGAGAGAGAGGTAGAGAAAGACAGAGAGGGAGGTAGAGAGGGAGGTAGAGAGAGGTAGAGGTAGAGAGGTAGAGGTAGAGAGAGAGAGGTAGAGAGAGAGAGCTAGAGGTAGAGAGAGAGAGCTAGAGGTAGAGAGAGAGAGACAGAGAGAGAGAGGTAGAGAAAGACAGAGAGGGAGGTAGAGAGAGGTAGAGGTAGAGAGAGAGAGGTAGAGAGAGAGAGAGGTAGAGGTAAAGAGAGAGAGAGGTAGAGAGAGAGAGAGAGAGGTAGAGGTAAAGAGAGAGAGAGAGGTAGAGGTAAAGAGAGAGAGAGAGAGAGAGGTAGAGAGAGAGAGAGGTAGAGGTAAAGAGAGAGAGAGGTAGAGAGAGAGAGAGAGAGAGAGGTAGAGGTAAAGAGAGAGAGAGAGAGAGAGAGAGAGAGGTAGAGGTAAAGAGAGAGAGAGAGAGAGAGGTAGAGAGAGAGAGAGGTAGAGGTAAAGAGAGAGAGAGAGAGAGTAACAGTGAGTGTGTCCAGATCCTGGTGGTGATAGAACCTCTGCTGATCGATGAGGACTACTACGCCCGAGTGGAGGGCAGGGAGATCATCTCCAACCTGGCCAAGGTGAGTCCATCCGCCATACCGCCGCCGTACCGCCGTACCGCCGCCGCCGCCGTGCGAACCTTTCTCGCCTGGCCGACCGTCCCGTGGTCACGCCGGGGCTAGACGTTCGCTAGATCAACGCCGACACGAGAGCTAGCGCTCCGGCCGCCACGCCGGTCCGTTCTCACCCTGCACCCGTCGGCCACAGTGCCACCTAGAACCTGCTGTGGTTCCAGAGCCGCTCCACCTAGAACCTGCTGTGGTTCCAGAGCCGCTCCACCTAGAACCTGCTGTGGTTCCAGAGCCGAGCCACCTAGAACCTGCTGTGGTTCCAGAGCCGCGCCACCTAGAACCTGCTGTGGTTCCAGAGCCGCGCCACCTAGAACCTGCAGTGGTTCCAGAGCCGCTCCACCTAGAACCTGCTGTGGTTCCAGAGCCGAGCCACCTAGAACCTGCAGTGGTTCCAGAGCCGCTCCACCTAGAACCTGCAGTGGTTCCAGAGCGGCGCCACCTAGAACCTGCTGTGGTTCCAGAGCGGCGCCACCTAGAACCTGCAGTGGTTCCAGAGCCGCTCCACCTAGAACCTGCTGTGGTTCCAGAGCCGCTCCACCTAGAACCTGCTGTGGTTCCAGAGCCGCTCCACCTAGAACCTGCTGTGGTTCCAGAGCCGCTCCACCTAGAACCTGAGCGCAGAAATGATTTTTGTCACAATCTCAAGTTTTTCTTTGCACAATTTCCACATTTCCTCAAACTGCTCTTAGCACAACCCATGTTCCCGTGACTCGCTCATAACCCCCCCCCCCTCCCCCCCCAGGCCGCCGGGCTGGCCACCATGATCTCCACCATGCGCCCCGACATCGACAACATGGACGAGTACGTGAGGAACACCACGGCGCGGGCCTTCGCCGTGGTGGCGTCGGCGCTCGGCATCCCCTCGCTGCTGCCGTTCCTCAAGGCCGTGTGCAAGAGCAAGAAGTCGTGGCAGGCCCGCCACACCGGCATCAAGATCGTGCAGCAGATCGCCATCCTCATGGGCTGCGCCATCCTGCCACACCTCCGCAGCCTGGTGGAGATCATCGAGCACGGTAGGGCGGGTGGGGTTCGGGACGCCTCCACCCTTCACCTCCTCACGGGGTTCAACACACGTTTCTCTTTGCAGCCTTACAACCTAGCCTCTGTCGCCATACCGCCACGAGCAAGGGTAGTCCTCATCGGTTCCTCAGCACTGTGTGTGGGGGGGTGGGGGGGTAGGACGGGTGGGGGGGTAGGGGGTCCACCCGGTGTGGGTTCCGTCTTGCTGACGGCTTGTGGACGAGGACGGGGTGACTTGCGGTCACGTCTTGCCGTCTGTGTCTGATTGTCTCACGTGGACCTGGTGTTGGGCGAGTGTCCCGGCCGGCCCCCCGCAGTACTGACGCCTTGCTCTGCGTGGCGCCGCAGGTCTGGTGGACGAGCAGCAGAAGGTGCGGACCATCAGCGCCCTGGCCATCGCCGCCCTGGCCGAGGCCGCCACGCCGTACGGCATCGAGTCCTTCGACTCGGTGCTGAAGCCGCTGTGGAAGGGAATCCGGCAGCACCGGGGAAAGGTCTGGAGCCCCCCCCCCCCCCCGCTTTACCCCGGCGTGGGGGGCGTGTTGTGACCCGGTCTTCTCCTGCAGGGTCTGGCGGCCTTCCTGAAGGCCATCGGCTACCTCATCCCCCTCATGGACGCAGAGTACGCCAACTACTACACCCGGGAGGTCATGCTCATCCTCATCAGGGAGTTCCAGTCCCCCGACGAGGAGATGAAGAAGATCGTGCTCAAGGTGGGGGCGCTCCTCCTGCTCCTCCTCCTCCTCCTCCTCCTGCTGCTGCTCCTGCTGCTCCTCCTGCTGCTGCTCCTGCTCCTGCTCCTCTTCCTCTTCCTCTTCCTGCTCCTCTTCCTCTTCCTCCTCCTGCTCCTCTTCCTCCTCCTCCTCCTGCTCCTCCTGCTGCTCCTCCTCCTGCTCCTCCTGCTCCTCTTCCTGCTCCTCCTGCTGCTCCTCCTGCTGCTCCTCCTGCTGCTCCTCCTCTTCCTCTTCCTCTTCCTGCTCCTCCTGCTGCTCCTCCTGCTGCTCCTCCTCTTCCTCTTCCTCTTCCTGCTCCTCCTGCTGCTCCTGCTCCTGCTCCTCTTCCTCTTCCTCTTCCTCTTCCTCCTGCTCCTCCTCTTCCTCCTCCTCCTGCTCCTCCTCTTCCTCCTCCTCCTGCTCCTCCTCTTCCTCCT
>NW_027662061.1:27500-87181 GCF_963422515.1 Blennius ocellaris | reverse complement strand
GAAACAGAAATGGCCAAAGCTGAGCTGAAACTGCTTTGTTTCTCCCTCATAATGAACGTGGAGGTAAAAGTACATTTACAGTTTAGAGTACATATGTGAAGCGACTTGTCTGGTACTGTGTGTGATGTAGTTTTTGGGTGTAGCCTGCCAAACGGATTGTTCAGACTGTGGTATTACCGTCGTCTCTACTAGTGCCAGCAGGACATGGTGAGTGAGGAAGTTCCAGGTGTCTGGACATTGACTGCTTCCTGTGTCTGCTGGCTCAGACCGGCCTGCAGACACAGGCTCTATTAAGACTGCAGGAGCTCACAGGAAGCTCTGAATGGCACTGGGCTGCTGCTGCTGCTGGCCGAGGCTCCCTGGAACAAACTGGCCTTCACTTCCTTCACCTGCTGGCTGGTGGGGGGGGGGGGGGGGGGGAGTGGGAGAGAATTCCAGTAGAGGGCAGAGCCTCACCATCCTGACCCTCAGTATGACACTGGAGAGCAGAGCCTCACCATCCTCCTGACCTTCGGGGTTTAAAGCAGGAGGCGTTAGAGAAGTTACTTCAGTGAGAACTGGCTAGTCGTGGCCAAGTGTTCGTCACGATGTCGCTTTTTGATTCTTCCATGTCTCTTCTTCCTCTGGTTGTGAAGCAGAATTCACCAAGCGTTGGTGAGTAATCCTGCTCAGAGCAGGATTACTTTCTCAGTATTTATACTTCTTTAGTGATTCATCAGAGTCCCAATAATCCTGTCAAATCTGCCTTGATATTTGATGAAATTATATTTGTTAGAAAGGAGTGGCTTGTAGAAACCAGAGTGGTGAAGAGACACTTGTTGGGACATGCTGGAGACAATTCATGGTGGAGACGGTTCATGGTGGAGACGGTTCATGGTGGAGACAGCCTATGGTGGAGACAGGAGACAGTTCATGGTGGAGACAGCCTATGGTGGAGACAGGAGACAGTTCATGGTGGAGACAGTTCATGGTGGAGACAGTCTATGGTGGAGACGGGAGACAGTTCATGGTGGAGACAGTTCATGGTGGAGACAGTCTATGGTAGAGACAGTCTATGGTGGAGACAGTCCATGTTGGAGACAGTTGTAGGGATTTATATAGCCCGGACATGTGGCACCATTATGTTGGGACCATTATGTAGGGATTTATACCTCATATGGATCACTATTTATGTTATGGTTGGCTATCGATAATGATTAATAATTATCAAAGATAGTTATTAATAATGTTATTGAAATTTAATCTGATCTGTATCAGAACCTCGGAGCTCCACCTGTTCAACAGGAAATGATAGCTAATTCAGTTATATCAGTCTCATAAGATATACTAAAACACTTCATCAGGAATTTGAATTAATAGTTAAATTAATTACAATTACTAGAATTAACAGTAAAGATTGAAGGATTTTGGAGTTCTTGACACAGAAGAGGTCGACATTTCATTCTCCTTTGTGCTCATTAATAACACAGCAAGTATGAGTCCAAACATTATATTTATTAACAATGAAAACAAATAAAACACAGATTCTAACTACCTATATACAGCTGGGTGTGTGTAGGTGCATGTGTGTGTGGTGAGGAAAGAGAGAGAGAGAGTTGGAGGGAGTGTGTGTGTGTGTGTAACGTGTGATGGAACTACAAAACAAGATGGCGGATCACAAGAAACTACATTCCAAATGGAGGTTGTCAGAGAACAGGAAGTCTGTCCTGGGTCTCCACCATGTGCTGATAGCAATGGAACATAGAAGCTAGCCACAGCGTCTGCTTCCTGTGTGTCTCTGCTAAAGGACCATTTCTAGAATGAGTTTATGTGAATGAGACTTGTTTTGTAAAACGTCAGGAGTCGTCAGATGGTGTTCAGTTACGGTGTGATGTTGTCTTTGATGTGATATGTGTAGGATTGTGAGTTAACTAGTTAGTAAAGCAAAGATTAGCATGCAGACCCTGTGTCTGTGGCAGAGCTAACGTTGGTTTACAGGTTGATAACTGCTCCTAATATCATTATCTATAGAACTCAATCACTGTAACAGAATCAACACATCTTCATAAAGTTAAACAGTTCTATCATAGCATCAGGTTTTAACTAATCTCAGGTAAAGCCCAGTTGTTGTTCCCACTTCCTTGAAGGAGTTCAGTTGTTGTCCTGCTGGAGGGAAGCTGGTGTCTTCTCCTGTAGTTAGCACCTCCTGCTAACTGTGGTTGCTGGTTCTGCAGGCTGAGGAGAAGAAGATGAAGTTGATGTTTCAGGAGTCCTTCTTTACAGCTCCTGGTTGTTCCTTTTGTCCAGACTGAGGAGCTGGTCGCTCAGGTCTGTGATGGTTTTCCTGCTGGTTCAGGAAAAACACAAAGAAGTTCTGTGAGGGTCCCTGGTCCCGTCCTGGAGGAACTGGTTGGTTTCCCTGGAGATCAGACTCTGGGTGCTGGTCTCTGGGATCAGGGGAAGGTCTGACCCTCGTGGTTGGGTCAGCAGATGAGTTGAGGAGTGGAGGCCTCTGGTTGCCGGCCTCTCGTGTTAGCTGTGTGCTAACACTGGATGAGCTGCTCTGCAGCAACCCACCTCCTTGGAGTTTGCTTTGCAAGAGTCTGAATGGAGGCTGGGTGAAAGCCTTTTGTCCACGTGTGACTTCAGAGGTGTCAAAGCCTGAGAGCTTCAACCAATCAGTGACTGGCTGATTGCATGGGGGAGAGTCTTGAGCAGAAAGGGGGGGGGGGGGGGGGGGGGGGGTCCTGGAGAATGTCCCCCCCTTCCCCAATCTAGGTGTGAAAGGCCATCACATTCCTGGGTCAGAATTCATGTCATGACTGCGTCTCATGACAAAATGAATATTGTCTCTCCCCAGAAATGAACCAACTTTCTGTGGTCCTGCAGATCCCAACACAGTTCATGGTGGAGACGGTTCATAGTGGAGACGGTTCATAGTGGAGACAGGAGACAGTTCATGGTGGAGACAAGAGACAGTTCATGGTGGAGACAGGAGACAGTTCATGTTGGAGACAGTTCATGGTGGAGACAGTTCATGGTGAAGACAGGAGACAGTTCATGGTGGAGACAGGAGACAGTTCATGTTGGAGACAGTTCATGGTGGAGACAGTTCATGGTGGAGACAGGAGACAGTTCATGGTGGAGACAGTTCATGTGGAGGCAGTTCATGGTGGAGACAGTTCATGTTGGACACGGTTCATGTTGGAGACAATTCATGGTGGAGACAGTCCATGGTGGAGACAGTTCATGTGGAGACAGTTCATGGTGGAGACAGTTTATGGTGGAGACAGGAGACAGTTCATGGTGAAGACAGTTCATGTGGAGACAGTTCATGGTGGAGACAAGAGACAGTTCATGGTGGAGACAGGAGACAGTTCATGTTGGAGGCAGTTCATGGTGGAGACAGTTCATGGTGAAGACAGGAGACAGTTCATGGTGGAGACAGGAGACAGTTCATGTTGGAGACAGTTCATGGTGGAGACAGTTCATGGTGGAGACAGGAGACAGTTCATGGTGGAGACAGTTCATGTGGAGGCAGTTCATGGTGGAGACAGTTCATGTTGGACACGGTTCATGTTGGACACGGTTCATGGTGGAGGACAGTTCATGTGGAGACAGTCCATGGTGAGACAGTCCATGTGGAGACAGTTCATGGTGGAGACAGTTTATGGTGGAGACAGGAGACAGTTCATGGTGAAGACAGTTCATGTGGAGACAGTTCATGGTGGAGACAGTCCATGGTAGAGACAGTCCATGGTGGAGACAGGAGACAGTTCATGGTGAAGACAGTCCATGGTGGAGACAGTCCATGGTGGAGACAGTCCATGGTGAAGACAGTTCATGGTGGAGACAGTCTATGGTGGAGACAGGAGACAGTTCATGGTGAAGACAGTTCATGTTGAAGACAGTTCATGGTGGAGACAGTCTATGGTGGAGACAGGAGACAGTTCATGGTGAAGACAGTTCATGGTGGAGACAGGAGCAGTTCATGTTGGAGACAGGAGACAGTTCATGGTGGAGACAGTTCATGTTGGAGACAGGAGACAGTTCATGGTGGAGACAGTTCATGTTGGAGACAGGAGACAGTTCATGGTGGAGACAGTTCATGGTGGAGACAGGAGATAGTTCATGTTGGAGACAGGAGACAGTCCATGATGGAGACAGTTCATGGTGGAGACAAGAGACAGTTCATGGTGGAGACAGGAGATAGTCCATGGTGGAGACAGGAGACAGTCCATGGTGGAGACAGCAGGACCCTCCTTCCCTCCAATGATTCCACCTACTCTCTCACATGGATCTTGACAGCGTTGAGGCTTGTCCTCACAGGAACAACTTTGCTAGCTGGTTCCAGATGTTGAGCCTGAGAGGAGGGGGGGGTGTCCCTGAACCGGACTGAAGAGACCAAGTCTTTTCTGGTACTTCTCCAAAACAGACATGAAACCATCAAAATGACATTAGAATGAAGACACAATAGAATGTTGAGCCTTGTGAGACTGAAAGCTGAAGAGAAGGACTTATATGGGGTTACGTCACAACTAAAGTGATGTAGAAGGTCGTCAAGACATGATCACATGTATTAAATAACTAAAGTGATTTAGAAGGTCGTCAAGACATGATCACATGTATTAAATAACTAAAGTGATGTAGAAGGTCGTCAAGACATGATCACATGTATTAAATAACTAAAGTGATGCAGAAGGTCGTCAAGACATGATCACATGTATTAAATAACTAAAGTGATGTAGAAGGTCGTCAAGACATGATCACATGTATTAAATAACTAAAGTGATGTAGAAGGTCGTCAAGACATGATCACATGTATTAAATAACTAAAGTGATGTAGAAGGTCGTCAAGACATGATCACATGTATTAAATAACCAACCTCAAATCAAGCAAGATACAAATAATTCAAAGATGTACAGAAAGATCTGGGTGAAAAAATGACAATACAATAAAACGCAATAATTGCAATAAAACGTTGTGCAGAAAAATAGACCTTGACTGTGGAAAACAAAGCGATGCATGAACGGAGGAAGTGGAACAAAACAATAAAGTGTGAGGAAGTCTGGGAAGGTTCCTTCTGTCACAATCATTTTAAACCAGCTTCTTTATCTTCCTGAGCTCAGAGCTTGGTGGAGGTGACTTCACTTTATCTTCTTTATCTTCTTTATCTTCTTTATCTTCTTTATCTTCTTTATCTTCCTGAGCATGAAGCTGGGTGGAGGTGACTTCACTTCCACTGGCTCTTCTCTTCTCATGAGTCGACTGCAAGAAGCTTTTAATTGACGTGAGGGACCTGGAGTGGAGTGTGGTCACCTGTAGCCATACTGACTGCAGCCCCTACTGACTGCAGCTCCTCCTCACTACAGGAAACCACACTGAGGTCTGTCCACACCACCACAGCTCAGGTCTGTTGTTGTGTCTGTTAGCAAGAACACCTCAAACCACTGCAGGCCTTGTGTCTCCAGTTGCACCACAGACTGATAGCAGGCACACCGGTGACACTGTCTCCTATAGAGGACTGCTGATGTCCACGGTGACACTGTCTCCTATAGAGGACTGCTGATGTCCACGGTGACACTGTCTCGTACAGAGGACTGCTGATGTCCACGGTGACACTGTCTCCTATAGAGGACTGCTGATGTCCACGGTGACACTGTCTCGTACAGAGGACTGCTGATGTCCACGGTGACACTGTCTCCTATAGAGGACTGCTGATGTCCACGGTGACACTGTCTCCTATAGAGGACTGCTGATGTCCACGGTGACACTGTCTCCTATAGAGGACTGCTGATGTCCACGGTGACACTGTCTCGTACAGAGGACTGCTGATGTCCACGGTGACACTGTCTCCTATAGAGGACTGCTGATGTCCCCGGTGACACTGTCTCCTATAGAGGACTGCTGATGTCCACGGTGACACTGTCTCGTACAGAGGACTGCTGATGTCCACGGTGACACTGTCTCCTATAGAGGACTGATGATGTCCACGGTGACACTGTCTCCTATAGAGGACTGCTGATGTCCACGGTGACACTGTCTCCTATAGAGGACTGCTGATGTCCACGGTGACACTGTCTCCTATAGAGGACTGCTGATGTCCACGGTGACACTGTCTCGTATAGAGGACTGCTGATGTCCACGGTGACACTGTCTCGTACAGAGGACTGCTGATGTCCACGGTGACACTGTCTCCTATAGAGGACTGCTGATGTCCACGGTGACACTGTCTCCTATAGAGGACTGCTGATGTCCACGGTGACACTGTCTCGTACAGAGGACTGCTGATGTCCACGGTGACACTGTCTCCTATAGAGGACTGCTGATGTCCACGGTGACACTGTCTCGTACAGAGGACTGCTGATGTCCACGGTGACACTGTCTCGTACAGAGGACTGCTGATGTCCACGGTGACACTGTCTCCTATAGAGGACTGCTGATGTCCACGGTGACACTGTCTCGTACAGAGGACTGCTGATGTCCACGGTGACACTGTCTCGTACAGAGGACTGCTGATGTCCACGGTGACACTGTCTCCTATAGAGGACTGCTGATGTCCACGGTGACACTGTCTCCTATAGAGGACTGATGATGTCCACGGTGACACTGTCTCCTATAGAGGACTGCTGATGTCCACGGTGACACTGTCTCGTACAGAGGACTGCTGATGTCCACGGTGACACTGTCTCCTATAGAGGACTGATGATGTCCACTGGGGAGACACCGATCTGCCTTTGGTCACTTCTGATCCATCCTCATACCTGGATATGCAAATCTACAATACCAATATTGTTTCTATACCAGAGCTGTTTGCTTTATTATTATTATTATTATTATTATTATTATTATTATTATTATTGCTGTTGTTGTTGTTGTTGTTGTTATTATTATTCTCGTTGTTATTATTATTATTACTATTATCGCTGTTATTATTATTATTGTTATTGTTATTCTGGTAGATTAAATATGAGGCAGTAATAAACAATCTCCACAGTAAAGTAATAAATGTAGGAATGTTTACATGTTTTCTCTCTACAGACGACTTGAAGTCAGTAGAAGGTGAGAAAAGAAGCAGGACAAAGTCTTTTAGTTCATGTGGACTAACTCTTTAGCCTAGGAGACACTGATGCTTCCTTTAGAGCCTCCTTTAGCCTAGGAAACACTGATGCTTCCTTTAGAACCTCCTTTAGCCTCGGAAACACTGATGCTTCCTTTAGAGCCTCCTTTAGCCTAGGAAACACGGATGCTTCCTTTAGCCTAGGAAACACTGATGCTTCCTTTAGAGCCTCCTTTAGCCTAGGAAACACTGATGCTTCCTTTAGAGCCTCCTTTAGCCTAGGAAACACTGATGCTTCCTTTAGAGCCTCCTTTAGCCTAGGAAACACGGATGCTTCCTTTAGCCTAGGAAACACTGATGCTTCCTTTAGAGCCTCCTTTAGCCTAGGAAACACTGATGCTTCCTTTAGAGCCTCCTTTAGCCTAGGAAACACGGATGCTTCCTTTAGCCTAGGAAACACTGATGCTTCCTTTAGAGCCTCCTTTAGCCTAGGAAACACTGATGCTTCCTTTAGAGCCTCCTTTAGCCTAGGAAACACGGATGCTTCCTTTAGCCTAGGAAACACTGATGCTTCCTTTAGAGCCTCCTTTAGCCTAGGAAACACGGATGCTTCCTTTAGCCTAGGAAACACTGATGCTTCCTTTAGAGCCTCCTTTAGCCTAGGAAACACGGATGCTTCCTTTAGCCTAGGAAACACTGATGCTTCCTTTAGAGCCTCCTTTAGCCTAGGAAACACTCCAGAGCGGCTGTAGAGCCACATGCGGCTATAGAGCGAGTCCAAAGCGGCTGTACAGCCACTCCAGTAGGCTGTAGAGCCAGTCCAGAGCGGCTGCAGAGCCACATGTGGCTGCAGAACCACTCCAGTAGGGCTGTAGAGCCACATGTGGCTGCAGAACCACTCCAGTAGGGCTGTAGAGCCACATGTGGCTGCAGAGCCAGTCCAGTAGGGCTGTAGAGCCACATGTGGACACCCCCGCAGTGGGTCCAGCTGATGTGACTGCTGCTCTTCCTGTTCCAGTTCAACATGGAGAACCTGAGCAGGCCGGAGCTTCTCACCCTGCTGAGCATCATGGAGGGAGAACTGGAGGCCCGGGACCTGGTCATCGAGGCTCTCAGGGTGAGTGGGGCACACACACACACACACACACACACACACACACACACACACACACACACACACACACACACACACACACACACACACACACACACACACACACACACACACACACACACACACACACACACACACACACACACACACAGGGTGAACAGTGGTCATACAGTGTATGGTGTGCAGCCACTCAGCCACACCAGCACACCAGGCGGTTTCCATGGGGACCGTCCCCACATCAGACAGGAAGTCTCCAAAACCTCCGAGATCCAACGTGACTCCAGAGTCACAAACCTGCTGGACCAAGACGACGCCACGGGGATCGTTGTGGAGTTTATCAGGACAAACAGGCTTTATAAAGAAGAGGCGGTGGTTGTTCATGACTGTTTAGATTGTTGGATTCTCCGCCTGCTGGTGAGGTGGTGAGGAGGTGAAGTGAGGTGGTGAGGTGGTGAATCGTGGCCTCCAGTGCTAGCTGTAGCTTGGTTGTGGAGGAATGATGAGGCAGTGAGGTGGTGAGGTGGTGAATCGTGGCCTCCAGTGCTAGCTGTAGCTTGGTTGTGGAGGAATGATGAGGCAGTGAGGTGGTGAGGTGGTGAATCCTGGCCTCCAGTGCTAGCTGTAGCTTGGTTGTGGAGGAATGATGAGGCAGTGAGGAGGTGAGGTGGTGAATCCTGGCCTCCAGTGCTAGCTGTAGCTTGGTTGTGGAGGAATGATGAGGCAGTGAGGAGGTGAGGTGGTGAATCGTGGCCTCCAGTGCTAGCTGTAGCTTGGTTGTGGAGGAATGATGAGGCAGTGAGGAGGTGAGGTGGTGAATCCTGGCCTCCAGTGCTAGCTGTAGCTTGGTTGTGGAGGAATGATGAGGCAGTGAGGAGGTGAGGTGGTGAATCGTGGCCTCCATTGCTAGCTGTAGCTTGGTTGTGGAGGAATGATGAGGCAGTGAGGAGGTGAGGTGGTGAATCGTGGCCTCCAGTGCTAGCTGTAGCTTGGTTGTGGAGGAATGATGAGGCAGTGAGGAGGTGAGGTGGTGAATCGTGGCCTCCATTGCTAGCTGTAGCTTGGTTGTGGAGGAATGATGAGGCAGTGAGGAGGTGAGGTGGTGAATCCTGGCCTCCACTGCTAGCTGTAGCTTGGTTGTGGAGGAATGATGAGGCAGTGAGGTGGTGAGGTGGTGAATCCTGGCCTCCAGTGCTAGCTGTAGCTTGGTTGTGGAGGAATGATGAGGCAGTGAGGTGGTGAGGTGGTGAATCGTGGCCTCCAGTGCTAGCTGTAGCTTGGTTGTGGAGGAATGATGAGGCAGTGAGGAGGTGAGGTGGTGAATCGTGGCCTCCATTGCTAGCTGTAGCTTGGTTGTGGAGGAATGATGAGGCAGTGAGGAGGTGAGGTGGTGAATCCTGGCCTCCAGTGCTAGCTGTAGCTTGGTTGTGGAGGAATGATGAGGCAGTGAGGTGGTGAGGTGGTGAATCCTGGCCTCCAGTGCTAGCTGTAGCTTGGTTGTGGAGGAATGATGAGGCAGTGAGGAGGTGAGGTGGTGAATCGTGGCCTCCAGTGCTAGCTGTAGCTTGGTTGTGGAGGAATGATGAGGCAGTGAGGAGGTGAGGTGGTGAATCGTGGCCTCCATTGCTAGCTGTAGCTTGGTTGTGGAGGAATGATGAGGCAGTGAGGAGGTGAGGTGGTGAATCCTGGCCTCCAGTGCTAGCTGTAGCTTGGTTGTGGAGGAATGATGAGGCAGTGAGGTGGTGAATCGTGGCCTCCAGTGCTAGCTGTAGCTTGGTTGTGGAGGAATGATGAGGCAGTGAGGAGGTGAGGTGGTGAATCGTGGCCTCCAGTGCTAGCTGTAGCTTGGTTGTGGAGGAATGATGAGGCAGTGAGGAGGTGAGGTGGTGAATCCTGGCCTCCAGTGCTAGCTGTAGCTTGGTTGTGGAGGAATGATGAGGCAGTGAGGAGGTGAGGTGGTGAATCGTGGCCTCCATTGCTAGCTGTAGCTTGGTTGTGGAGGAATGATGAGGCAGTGAGGAGGTGAGGTGGTGAATCCTGGCCTCCAGTGCTAGCTGTAGCTTGGTTGTGGAGGAATGATGAGGCAGTGAGGTGGTGAGGTGGTGAATCCTGGCCTCCAGTGCTAGCTGTAGCTTGGTTGTGGAGGAATGATGAGGCAGTGAGGAGGTGAGGTGGTGAATCGTGGCCTCCAGTGCTAGCTGTAGCTTGGTTGTGGAGGAATGATGAGGCAGTGAGGAGGTGAGGTGGTGAATCGTGGCCTCCATTGCTAGCTGTAGCTTGGTTGTGGAGGAATGATGAGGCAGTGAGGAGCTGAGGTGGTGAATCGTGGCCTCCAGTGCTAGCTGTAGCTTGGTTGTGGAGGAATGATGAGGCAGTGAGGTGGTGAGGTGGTGAATCCTGGCCTCCAGTGCTAGCTGTAGCTTGGTTGTGGAGGAATGATGAGGCAGTGAGGAGGTGAGGTGGTGAATCGTGGCCTCCAGTGCTAGCTGTAGCTTGGTTGTGGAGGAATGATGAGGCAGTGAGGAGGTGAGGTGGTGAATCGTGGCCTCCAGTGCTAGCTGTAGCTTGGTTGTGGAGGAATGATGAGGCAGTGAGGAGGTGAGGTGGTGAATCCTGGCCTCCAGTGCTAGCTGTAGCTTGGTTGTGGAGGAATGATGAGGCAGTGAGGAGGTGAGGTGGTGAATCCTGGCCTCCAGTGCTAGCTGTAGCTTGGTTGTGGAGGAATGATGAGGCAGTGAGGAGGTGAGGTGGTGAATCCTGGCCTCCAGTGCTAGCTGTAGCTTGGTTGTGGAGGAATGATGAGGCAGTGAGGAGGTGAGGTGGTGAATCGTGGCCTCCAGTGCTAGCTGTAGCTTGGTTGTGGAGGAATGATGAGGAGGTGAGGTGGTGAATCGTGGCCTCCAGTGCTAGCTGTAGCTTGGTTGTGGAGGAATGATGAGGAGGTGAGGTGGTGAATCGTGGCCTCCAGTGCTAGCTGTAGCTTGGTTGTGGAGGAATGATGAGGCAGTGAGGAGGTGAGGTGGTGAATCCTGGCCTCCAGTGCTAGCTGTAGCTTGGTTGTG
Organism: Blennius ocellaris; assembly: GCF_963422515.1. Taxonomy (NCBI): domain Eukaryota; kingdom Metazoa; phylum Chordata; class Actinopteri; order Blenniiformes; family Blenniidae; genus Blennius; species Blennius ocellaris. The sequence goes on along the minus strand of NW_027662061.1, from coordinate 75,968 downwards.
GAGGAATGATGAGGCAGTGAGGAGGTGAGGTGGTGAATCCTGGCCTCCATTGCTAGCTGTAGCTTGGTTGTGGAGGAATGATGAGGCAGTGAGGAGGTGAGGTGGTGAATCCTGGCCTCCAGTGCCTCCAGTGCTAGCTGTAGCTAGGTTGTGGAGGCAGAATGAAGAGTTATTCCTGACGACCCTGCAGCTCCGTCTCTCTTCCTCAGTTATTTTTAGCTCGTCACAGTTTGTCCTCCGACACCCAGAGGCTGAACTCTTAAAGCTACAAGGGAAGATCTGAACTGCCTTTCTTCTGGAAACCGCTCTCCAGCCGCTCTGCAGCCGCTCTACTGCTCTACAGCTCTCTGCTCTGCAGCTCTCTGCTCTGCAGCTGCTCTACAGCTCTACAGCTCTCTGCTCTGCAGCCGCTCTACTGCTCTACAGCTCTACAGCTCTCTGCTCTGCAGCTCTCTGCTCTGCAGCCGCTCTACTGCTCTACTGCTCTACAGCTCTCTGCTCTACAGCTCTCTGCTCTGCAGCCGCTCTGCTCTACAGCTCTCTGCTCAGTCGTCTGCTCATGTTGGTGTTTGAGTGACTCACACTGGAGTTTCCAGCAACATTTAATTGAGAAACGTTGATCTGTCATTAATGGTTTAGGACTCGTCTCTTTATCGCTCTGTTGGTCGTGTCACCTGCTCAGGTTCCTGCTCTCTGATTGGTCAGACAGTGGCGGTAGGACTTGCTTGATTATGGAAAAAATCATAATCACGATTATTTTGGGCAATATTGAAATCACGATTATGTCTTTGAATTTGGAACAGCATTTATTGAACATGTTTAAAAAAAGACTGTTAAAGATATAAAAACATCTTGTAATGTAGTAGTAAGAAATAAACTTGTGCTGCACTCAGTCTTCTGAAAACAAGAACAGAGTAACTTTAGATACTAATATAAACTCCAGTAATGAATCATCATATGTTGGTACTTTTTCCTGTGAGAACCTCGCTTCTCTTTCACCAGCTGAGAAAAACATGTTTCTACTTCATTGCAGTGCATTGAGCTACTGCATGGAGGCTTTATCTGTACTTTTACAAACTTTTCACCGTCTGATATAAGAACAGTTACTTTACGTTATGTAGTGAGAAAAGGTCAACCTGAGCGCTTTAATGCTAGTAGCCACCGTTAGCATTTAATGCTAGTAGCCACCATTAGCATTTAATGCTAGTAGCCACCGTTAGCATTTAATGCTAGTAGCCACCATTAGCCTTTAATGCTAGTAGCCACCATTAGCATTTAATGCTAGTAGCCACCATTAGCATTTAATGCTAGTAGCCACCATTAGCATTTATTTCTAGTAGCTACGTTGGCATTTAATGCTAGTAGCCACCATTAGCATGTAATGCTAGTAGCCACCGTTAGCATTTAATGCTAGTAGCCACCATTAGCATTTAATGCTAGTAGCCACCGTTAGCATGACTTAGCTTTACAATGACAGCTAACTGAACCACTGGTGTAACACTGTCATCATCATCAGTACATGTTAGCAGGTTTATAAACAGTGAACACATGAAGGAAACTTACATTCATGACTATTTCAGGAAATCTAAAAGTAGCAACTTAGCGCTAAGTAGCTAGCGCCGGCACAACCATATTATCAGTTTTCAGAGAGTCTCTGAAGTTTGAGATCGTCTGAAGTCATAAACACATTAAAATGTGATTAAATGTGATTGATTGAGCCGCCGCGGTGACGATCAATCATTCTGGCGTCACCGTCCCTCCTCGTGTTCCTGCTGATCAGTCGTTGGCAGTTTGGTGTGTGACGTCCTGTAGAGCCATGTCGTTACATCCTGGTCAAATGCTGATGGTCGACTTTCACCACATAATTCACACAGAAGTTCACACATCAACAGACATTCTGAGAAAATTCTTTTCATCAATCTGGTGTAAGTCGCCCCTTGTTTTTTACACTGTGAAGTTTTACCACAACCTTGGTAAAAAGAACTGTGGAGATTTGAGAAAGATTTGCTGAGTCCTGTGTTGTCATGTGACAGGCCCTGGGTGAACAGCTCTCAGCAGGGGGTCTGGGTGGGTGAACAGCTCTCAGCAGAGGGTCTGGGTGGGTGAACAGCTCTCAGCAGGGGGTCTGGGTGGGTGAACAGCTCTCAGCAGAGGGTCTGGGTGGGTGAACAGCTCTCAGCAGGGGGTCTGGGTGGGTGAACAGCTCTCAGCAGGGGGTCTGGATTGGGGAACAGCTCTCAGCAGGGGGTCTAGGTGGGTGAACAGCTCTCAGCAGAGGGTCTGGGTGGGTGAACAGCTCTCAGCAGGGGGTCTGGATTGGGGAACAGCTCTCAGCAGGGGGTCTGGGTGGGTGAACAGCTCTCAGCAGGGGGTCTGGGTGGGTGAACAGCTCTCAGCAGGGGGTCTGGGTGGGTGAACAGCTCTCAGCAGGGGGTCTGGATTGGTGAACAGCTCTCAGCAGGGGGTCTGGGTGACTTGTGGTACCGGTTCCAGTTCCAGGGAAAGGTCTTTGGACCGTGACGTCCCTGCTGGTCCGGTGGACGGTGGATTTGGTTCCAGCAGTGTGAACCAAGGTTTGGTCCTCTGATGGACGCTCCACCAACACACTTCTACCAAGAGGAGTTTAAAACCCTCTGCAGCATGTCAAGGTCATTGATCACAGTGAACGGTGAAGTTGGGCTGTTTACCTGCAGGGCCTCTGCTCAGTGGAACCACCGGTCCAGGACCAGTGGTTGAGTTTTGAAAAGGACCAGAGACGAGACCTTCTCTCTCCACTGCAGCTTAACAACTGATCTATTCACTTCTGTTTGCTTCGTTCAGTGGCAGGTTGGTTCAGTAGCACAGAGATCAAATGAGTCGTTCAGAACAACGAGTCCTCAAACCGGGGCTTCTGTCTGCCGTCACATTAGTTTCAGTCTTTTGAATCCAGCTGTGGTCGGGAGCAGAAGCAGCTGTTTGCAGCTGTCCAAACGGTCCTGGTTCAGTCTGGAGCCACAGCTTCTCTCCAAGACGACTCATTAAAACAAATAATCCCTGGTCATATTAAATGAGTCATGAAGTGTTTTCCTAGTTGTCACATATCGGGACATTTGTAATTGATCAAAGATTCATCATGTTTCTGCTTTAAGACCATTGTTAGGGTTAGGTTAGGGTTAGGGTTAGGGTTAGGTTAGGGTTAGGTTAGGGTTAGGGTTAGGGTAATTACCAAGTTCCAGGGTGGGACTGAAAGGTGGTGCATCGTTTCTCACAAGACTTTCAGAAAATGGACCATTTTACTTTTATTAAGTTGTATTAGGTATTAATGATATTGATTTATATATTGTTGTTGTTTGAAGTTGAATTGGATTGAGAAACACTGGAAATGAATGTCTGAGGCACATATCAGACACCATCACGTCTCTGATGTTCCACTGAGCCTCAGTGTTCCAGTGGCAACGTGGTTCCTGCTGGGAACAGTCTGGAACCTGTGGAACGTTTCTGCCTGAACGAAGCCTGGGAGCTGATCTGGGGTCAGTTTGAGGGAACGTTCGTACAGTTTGTTGACCTGATGCTGACCAAGCTTCCTCTGAGGTCATGTGACCACCGGACCTATCAGAGAAGGACAGCAACATGTTGATGCTGCTGACAGACACACAACACAGGACAACACATGACAACACAACACAGGACAACACAGGAAAACACGGGACAACACAGGACAACACAACACGGGACAACACAACACAGGACAACACAGGACAACACAACACAAGACAACACGGGACAACATAGGACAACACGGGACAACACAACACGGAACAATACAGGACAACACAACACAAGACAACACGGGACAACACAACACATCACAGGACAACACAACACAGGACAACACAACACAGGACAGGACAAGACAGGACAACACAACACGGGACAACACGGGACAACACGGGACAACACGGAACAACACGGGACAACACAACACAGGACAACACGGGACAACACAGGACAACACGGGACAACACGGGACAACACGGAACTACACAGGACAACACGGGACTACACGGGACAACACAACACAGGACAACACAACACAGGACAACACGGGACAACACGGGACAACACAGGACAACACGGAACAACACGGAACAACACGGGACAACACGGAACAACACGGGACAACACAGAAGCACACGGAACAACACAGGACAACATGGGACAACACGGGACAACACAACACAGGACAACACAATACAGGACAACACGGGACAACACAGGACAACACGGAACTACTCAGGACAACACGGGACAACACAACACAGGACAACACGGGACAACACAACACAGGACAACACAACACAGGACAACACAGGACAGCACATGTCCCGGGCCAGCAGTGTCTCCAGCGTCACCTGGTCTCCAGCCCTCTACTATTTAAGGCCTGTTGCTGGGCTGTTCCAGAACCTTCCTCCTCCCACTCTTCCTCTGCTGCATCATCGTCTTCATCACTCACTGTGTCTCTATTTGGACACTGGTCTGTCTGAGTGGACACAATGACGTGTCACATGGCTGATGGAGGGACCTGAGACACACACACACACACACACACACACACACACACACACACACACACACACACACACACACACACACACACACACACACACACACACACACACACAGAGAGAACATGTGAACCACTGCTCCACCTGCGTCGTGGTTAAACTGAACCTCTTCATCTCCACCTGATCTCAGATCAGGAAGTGAGACATCATCAGTGTGTGTCAGCACCTCCATTTATCATGGACGTGTCCAGGATGGGACAATGTTTTACTGGGGATTGGTGCATATTTAGTTGTCATATTTAGTTGTGGGTATTTAGTTTACCTCCTTTCCTGTGGAGCAACAGAGAGGCTCTACAGAGCCAGTACAGCGGGGCTGTAGAGCCGCCACAGAAAAACCACTTATGGACATTCTTTTGTTCATCTGCTGTCCAGATTCTGATCCATACTTCCTGGGATCAACTCTCTCTCACTCTCCAGCTACACACACGGACCAATCAGCATCCAGCACCGATCAGCCTGTTGCCTAGCAACCAGAACCCCCCCCCCCCCCCCAACCAGCAGACCCTCTTCTTCACTGGCTCACAGGCTCATGTTTCACTGCCTCCCACTGACATAACACTGGAGGTGCTGAACGGCTCCGTCACATCCACCATCATCCACCATCATCCACCCTCATCCACCCACCATCCACCATCATCCACCCTCATCCACCCTCCCATGCTGCAGGAGAGAGTGGTACGACCCGGGTGTGTGTGTGTGTGTGTGTGTGTGTGTGTGTGTGTGTGTGTGTGTGTGTGTGTGTGTGTGTGTGTGTGTGTGTGTGTGTGTGTGTGTGTGTGTGTGTGTGTGTGTGTGTGTGTGTGTGTGTGTGTGTGTGTGTGTGTGTGTGTGTCATGCTAGCTGGTGAGTGGATTAAGTGAGAGAGTTGAGTGAGGACAGGTGCAGCTGGTCCTGGACCAGCGACGATGAACCAGAGTTCCAGTAGCAGAAGAGAGAGAGGCAGGCTTTAGTTTCCTAGTTGATCACTGGTGTCTCTCTGCCAATGGTCACATTAGGAGCTGCTGCTCAGCTGGTTCTGGAAGCTTTTCTGTGACGGAGAAGTCGTCCTGGAAGGTTTCTCCATCCTGCTGCTGCCTCCACCCTGCTGCTGCCTCCACCCTGCTGCTCCTCCACCCTGCTGCTCCTCCACCCTGCTGCTCTTCCACCCTGCTGCTCTTCCACCCTGCTGCTTCCACCCTGCTGCCTCCTCCACCATCAGCACCACCTTCATGTTTAACCCGCCTCCAGCCTGAAGACAGTGAAACGTCTTCATGCGGGTCACATGAAGGAGATGCAGCTAGAAATACCAGAGAAAAGAAAAACCTACTTTATATAACCGTCTTTCTGCTGCAGAAGGAAATTGTAATGGAATTTGTCCTCAGTATGGAAACATCCATTCAACTCATGAAGCCAACAGTGTGGAAATCAGCTACACTCCTGCTAGCTGTTAGCTGTTCGCTGCTAGCTGTTCGGTGCTAGCTGTTCGCTGGTCGCTGTTAGCTGTTAGCTGTTAGCTGTTCGCTGCTCGCTGTTAGCTGCTCGCTGTTAGCTGCTAGCTGTTAGCTGTTCGCTGCTCGCTGTTAGCTGCTCGCTGTTAGCTGCTCGCTGTTAGCTGCTAGCTGCCCACGCTCAGACAAGTTGGACATGTTGACGGTTTGAGATGAAAACAATGAGCTCAATGATCTGCTCACTTCCGTATTGAAGCTTCAGGAAGTTTCTAAGTCTGAATACACCCTGCAGGGATGATGATATATATAATATGATATAATATAATATTGTGGCAGGATGAAGGATGAGGCAAAGCTGAATCTTGGAACACGTCTTTATTTCGTAACTCACAGAACTCGACTCGAAAAGCCCGCAACAGCCCGGGTGTGGGAGAACTCAAACCACGCCACTTTTCCCATAATCCTCTGGGTGAGAGGCCTGGATTATAACGGCCGCCACAATATAATATTATATATATATATATATTTATTTTTATTTTTACTTTTTTCTATTCATTCATTTCACAATTTCAACATTTTCACATAAATCACATAAATAACTAATGACTCTATATACACACACATACATATGCATACATATATACACCATTTGATGATAATAAATAATTAAATTCTACCTTGTGAAAATATATTTTTTGCAAATAGAGTCTATGTTAGTACACACACACACACACACACACACACACACACACACACACACACACACACACACACACACACACACACACACACAGAGCGGTGCCCCGTGTGACGAGTGGGGAATGAAGTGAGATGGCGGCAGAAACAGTAAACTGGATTCTTCACCTGATCTTCTTTGAAGAAGTAAACTTATCAAGTCCTGTTCCTCCTCTAATATTTAATAGTTGTACTTTAGAATTATCTTTCTGTATTAAGAATAGTTGGTATTATATATGTACATATAACAGTAAGAATGCTAACTCACAGACAGACACACACACACACAGTATGCTACCATCCAGAGTACTGCAGGAGCAACGAGCATCCAGCATCAGCAAACCTTCACATCTGATTGGTTGTTGAAGATGGAGGTGAAAGCTTTAAATGATGTGGATACATCCATACATGGAAAATAAAAAGATGCAGATCAAAATAACAGTGTTCAGGTTCCATAGTGTGATGGTAAAAGACTTTCTAAATGTGTCTCATTGAGAACATTGAACATTAGCCGGGTGTGAAGGAAGAGGGTGATGAGAGGGTGAACGAGTGCGGGGCTTCTGGATGAATCCATGCAGCAGAGCTGGGGATGAGCTCAGGAAGTAGGTCATGGCAACCATCCGCCTCTCTCTCTTAATCCTCCCTTCTCTTCCTCCTCCCCCTTTTCTCTTTCGCTGCATCTCACTCGTCACTCTTTCTTTCCTTGCACCGTTCTGTAGAGATGAGCGATGTGACGGAGGGAGCTAGCGGTGGTGACGGAGGGAGCTAGCGGTGGTGACGGAGGGAGCTAGCGATGGTTTCCTCCTCACCTCTGTTGGACTGAACCTTCTGCACTCAGCAGATGAACAGAGATAATGTAAATGTTATAGGTTTCTGAGTGACGGAGGCGGGTGGAGATGAAGCTCAGCTGGTGGTGAAGCACCAGGTTGGCTTCAGACGGTTGGAGGTGGGTGGGGTTTCCTGATGGAGCACATTCTCCTGCTTCAAACCATCACAACAGCCTCTCACATGCACTCACTCATTCACTCGCCATCCAGTGGTTCTCACACCTGGACCCATGCAGAGATGTTGATCCAGTCCTGGTCTGGGCGAGACCTCAGCCCCTCCATGTGGAGGTCCATCTAGAATCTGAGCTCCAGTACCAGTGTGAGACTGCAGGAACTATATAGTTCTGCACTTTTGTGTATGTAATGTGTTGATGATGAGGTGAATGAAGAGGGAAGTGAGGTGCAGGTGGACTCACAGGAGGCCTTCAGTAGATCCACTACAAGCCTGCAAATACATCCACATACACACAATACATTAAGAGAAATGTAGATCAATTCTATCTGTTTCCTGGACTATCTCGTTACTCGTCAATCAAAACAAAATGACCACTAGCATACCGTGGCACAATAGTATGTTCAGTAACCTCTTATTGAGCGTCAGGATCCATCATGTGGGCTCTAATGACAAACTGTGCTGCTGGTAGCAGCAGTGTCCACTGTAGTGTCCACTGTAGTGTCCACTGTAGTGTTCACTGTAGTGTTCACTGTATTGTCCACTGTAGTGTTCCCTGTAGTGTCCACTGTAGTGTTCCCTGTAGTGTTCCCTGTAGTGTCCACTGTAGTGTTCACTGTAGTGTTCACTGTATTGTCCACTGTAGTGTTCCCTGTAGTGTCCACTGTAGTGTCCACTGTAGTGTTCCCTGTAGTGTCCACTGTAGTGTCCACTGTAGTGTACACTACAGTACACTACAGTGTAGTGTCCACTGTAGTGTCCACTGTAGTGTTCCCTGTAGTGTCCACTGTAGTGTCCCCTGTAGTGTCCACTGTAGTGTTCACTGTATTGTCCACTGTAGTGTCCACTGTAGTGTTCCCTGTAGTGTTCACTGTATTGTCCACTGTAGTGTTCCCTGTAGTGTTCACTGTAGTGTTCCCTGTAGTGTTCACTGTAGTGTCCACTGTAGTGTCCACTGTAGTGTTCCCTGTAGTGTTCACTGTAGTGTCCACTGTAGTGTCCACTGTTGTGTTCCCTGTTGTGTTCACTGTTGTGTTCACTGTTGTGTTCCCGTCACCTCCATGTTCCGCTGCTCAGTGTGGGAAGCGTTGGCTGAGTGTGGGAATGCAGGCCTGCAGCTCCTCTTCCGTTTCAGCCATTAATGGCTTGTGGCGCCCTGCAGCACCTCTCGCCGTCTCCCCATCTCCCCGTCTCCCCGCTGGCCTCAGTGATGCAGTGACGCTCCAGCAATTCCAGCTACAATCATTGAGCAGCGAGACGGCGCTCGCTCTGCATTCTTCTTCTGAATGGCCACGTATTGAGCAGAGCTGTCCGGGGAAACGCTCCCAACAAACACCTCGTCCTGACACTTTCACGCTCTTCATGGTGAAACGGAGCTGATTGGGGAGCAGTGTGGGGGGGTGTGTGTGTGTGTGTGTGTGGAGGGGGGGGGTGAAGAAGTGCTGTCGAGAGGGATTGTGCAGACAGCTACTGCTTTGTCTCCACTGGAGGTCCTGAGTATCACTGGCAGCTCTGTTCTCACCCCGGACACACATTTCTGGTCACATCAGCATAAAGCCTGTTCCTGTGCAGAGACGTTCTCTCTTCAGGCCTGGTTCTCCTCCTCCGGCTCTTTGGATGTGGCGCTGGAGAGCAGGTCATCAGTGGACATGGAGGAAGTGCTGCTGCTATTCTGTCAGTGCAGATCTCATCAGTGTGGCTGTGCAGGAACCAAAGCTCCAGGTCTGGACACTTTATGTGTCACTGGGTTTGATGAAGGATTCATGGCTGTGGCTCACTGAGAGCAAGACGGAGCTGCACAATAGAGGGTCTGAGCATCGTCATGGTGGACTCTGTCTGCTGCGATGGTGAACTCTGTCTGCGATGGTGGACTCTGTCCGCGATGGTGGACTCTGTCCACGATGGTGGACTCTGTCTGCGATGGTGAACTCTGTCTGCTGCGATGGTGGACTCTGTCTGCTGCGATGGTGAACTCTGTCTGCGATGGTGAACTCTGTCCGCGATGGTGGACTCTGTCTGCTGCGATGGTGGACTCTGTCTGCGATGGTGGACTCTGTCTGCGATGGTGGACTCTGTCTGCGATGGTGGACTCTGTCTGCTGCGATGGTGGACTCTGTCTGCGATGGTGAACTCTGTCTGCTGCGATGGTGGACTCTGTCTGCTGCGATGGTGAACTCTGTCTGCGATGATGGACTCTGTCTGCTGCGATGGTGGACTCGGTCGGCGATGGTGGACTCGGTCTGCGATGGTGGACTCGGTCTGCGATGGTGGACTCGGTCTGCGATGGTGGACTCTGTCTGCTGCGATGGTGGACTCTGTCTGCGATGGTGGACTCTGTCTGCGATGGTGAACTCTGTCTGCGATGGTGACCTCTGTCCGCGATGGTGGACTCTGTCCGCGATGGTGAACTCTGTCTGCGATGGTGAACTCTGTCTGCGATGGTGAACTCTGTCCGCGATGGTGGACTCTGTCTGCGATGGTGACCTCTGTCCGCGATGGTGGACTCTGTCTGCGATGGTGAACTCTGTCTGCAATGGTGAACTCTGTCTGCGATGGTGGACTCTGTCCGCGATGGTGGACTCTGTCTGCGATGGTGAACTCTGTCTGCGATGGTGAACTCTGTCCGCGATGGTGGACTCTGTCTGCGATGGTGGACTCTGTCTGCGATGGTGGACTCTGTCTGCGATGGTGAACTCTGTCCGCGATGGTGAATTCTGTCCGCGATGGTGGACTCTGTCTGCGATGGTGAACTCTGTCTGCGATGGTGGACTCTGTCATCGATGGTGGACTCTGTCTGCTGCGATGGTGGACTCTGTCTGCGATGGTGGACTCTGTCATCGATGGTGGACTCTGTCTGCTGCGATGGTGGACTCTGTCTGCGATGGTGGACTCTGTCTGCGATGGTGGACTCTGTCTGCGATGGTGAATTCTGTCTGCGATGGTGGACTCTGTCTGCGATGGTGGACTCTGTCTGCGATGGTGGACTCTGTCTGCGATGGTGAACTCTGTCTGCGATGGTGGACTCTGTCTGCTGCGATGGTGGACTCTGTCTGCTGCGATGGTGGACTCGGTCTGCGATGGTGGACTCTGTCATCGATGGTGGACCCTGTCTGCTGCGATGGTGGACTCTGTCTGCGATGGTGGACTCTGTCTGCGATGGTGGACTCTGTCTGCGATGGTGAATTCTGTCTGCGATGGTGGACTCTGTCTGCGATGGTGGACTCTGTCTGCGATGGTGAACTCTTTCTGCAATGGTGAACTCTGTCTGCGATGGTGAACTCTGTCTGCTGCGATGGTGGACTCTGTCTGCTGCGATGGTGGACTCTGTCTGCGATGGTGGACTCTGTCCGTGATGGTGGACTCTGTCCGCGATGGTGGAGTCTGTCCGCGATGGTGAACTCTGTCTGCGATGGTGGACTCTGTCTGCGATGGTGGAGTCTGTCCGCGATGGTGGACTCTGTCCGCGATGGTGGACTCTGTCCGCGATGGTGAACTCTGTCTGCGATGGTGAACTCTGTCTGCGATGGTGAACTCTGTCTGCGATGGTGGACTCTGTCTGCGATGGTGGACTCTGTCCGCGATGGTGGAGTCTGTCCGCGATGGTGAACTCTGTCTGCGATGGTGGACTCTGTCTGCGATGGTGAACTCTGTCCGCGATGGTGAACTCTGTCTGCGATGGTGAACTCTGTCTGTGATGGTGGACTCTGTCTGCGAAGACCAATGGACTCTGTGTTCCGGTCTAATTTCAAGGGGTCCTGATACCCTGGCCTCCACCAGTACTCTCCGTACGATGGTGAAGCAGACCACCAGTACTCCATACGATGGTGAAGCAGGCCACCAGTACTCTCCGTACGATGGTGAAGCAGACCACCAGTACTCCATACGATGGTGAAGCAGACCACCAGTACTCCATACGATGGTGAAGCAGGCCACCAGTACTCCATACGATGGTGAAGCAGGCCACCAGTACTCTCCGTACGATGGTGAAGCAGACCACCAGTACTCCATACGATGGTGAAGCAGACCACCAGTACTCCATACGATGGTGAAGCAGACCACCAGTACTCCATACGATGGTGAAGCAGACCACCAGTACTCTCCATACGATGGTGAAGCAGGCCACCAGTACTCTCCATACGATGGTGAAGCAGACCACCAGTACTCCATACGATGGTGAAGCAGGCCACCAGTACTCTCCATACGATGGTGAAGCAGGCCACCAGTACTCTCCATACGATGGTGAAGCAGGCCACCAGTACTCTCCATACGATGGTGAAGCAGGCCACACCCTGAACGTGACAACTGAGCAGCGAATGACAGAAAAGGAAAACGTCGTCAGCCGTCTGGAATCATTTTGTCCACAAGGATGATGTAGTGAAACCCTTCCTCCGTGATCACCGTTGAACTGGTTTAATTGAAATGTTCACATCCATTGAACTGCTCGGTAAAGAAAACATTCAGCTTTCTCTCAAACATATCTTCCCATGCTGCACTGGGACTTCCATTGAAAAGAAATATTTTTTTTAAACTAAATGGCTTAAAATCTTCAACGAGAGCAAGTTCAACTCATCTATTCTTTTTACAAGTTATTTAAATTGCATGTTGTGAATCATTAAGGCCAGTGCCAGCGTGCTAATATTTTATTTTGTATAAATGGTTTTGTTGAAACCCTGTTTGATTCTTGTCTACTAGATTAAAAAAGGTTGTAAATTGCTCAGTAATCTGATTTAAAGCTGCTCTCATTGATTTATTTAAATTTTGTTTTGGTAAAGCTTCTTTGCCTATTTTCTACGACTTACACAACACAGGGTTGTGGAACACAGCAATGTGGTGTCGAGCTGCTCTTATTTTGTTATTTCTTTAAATGACTTGATAAATGAGAAGGTGTTTAGTTTTGTTAAAAGATTAAATTGTTGAATAAAAGATTGAATGACCTGTTTGTGACTCATTGCTAGTTACTTAATGAAATGATGACAAAAGAGATTATTAATCTCAATGTGTTTCTCCTGAATAAATAAAGGCTCACAGTTGAAGGCAGGATTTTCTATTTTAAGATCTCAGAATGGTTCAAATGTTGGTTTATTGCCACTCAATGCAGGTTTGCTCATGACAGAACCAAACATGTGCTCAGGTCCCGCCACATTAATGGTAGGAAGTAAAAGAATATTTGTAAACCAGACAGAAACCACTTCACATTGATGAACGGGCCCCTGGTAGAGCAAGACCTCCGACTTAACGTAGCTTACATGTTAGCCGTTAGCTCATGTCGATGCTAACTTGCCTGTCAAACACCACTGTGTGAAACACACTGACAACAATGGTGCAAGGCAGGAAGAAAGCCTGAAGGACTTTTACAAAAGTTCCACCCTTCAGCAGAGCGAGCCAGTTCAACATAAAGGAAGTTTAGCTTCAAGATGTTCCAGCCTCCACTGACCAAATCTGCTCCGTCGCACTGCAGAGACCAGGTGAGGTATAACACTTGAAAGCTTGGCTCACTGGTGGACCAGTGTCCAGAGGAGGAGGACCAGTGTCCAGAGGAGGAGGACCAGTGTCCAGAGGAGGACCAGTGTCCAGAGGTGGAACAGTGTCCAGAGGAGGACCAGTGTCCAGAGGAGGACAACCTCGATGTCACGTCCTCTGAAAGCTTCTATTGTCCCGGCTGACGTAAATAAAGGATCTGATCACAGACGATAGTTTTCAAAGTTTGATGATTTTCCTCTGGACTTTGAGTGAAAGTGAACTTTTATAGGTCCTGATGTTCTCATCAGCATAGAACATTTAACATAGAACATTTAACGTTTGAAGTTGATTGCTGGTATTTGTGGGCTCATTGTGTACTGTCAGTACAGTAGTTACATCATCACACATTCATCAGGGTGTAGTGGACTGGATCAGGGTGTAATGGACTGGATCAGGGTGTAGTGGACTGGATCAGGGTGTAGTGGACTGGATCAGGGTGTAGTGGACTGGATCAGGGTGTAATGGACTGGATCAGGGTGTAATGGACTGGGTGGGATTCACTTCTGACTAGTTGTCTCATGTAAACACGTGAAGTGGTGAAGCTCCAGCTGGAGGCGGTTCACGGTCCCCAGGTGATCTGGATCACAGTTCTCTTCAGGGAAACACCGTTTCCTTTGGGCCCCGGATTCAAACCGACCACCTCTGGTCCCTGGAGGAGCTCAGCCTCGTCTTCCTACTGGACTGAGAGGACGAGATGTGGTGCACGATGCAGTTTGGGTAGTAAACAAACTACGCTAACCATGCTAACCATGCTAACCATGAGAATATGTTGCGGGCAGACATGGAGAAGAGAGGAAGACTCACTGGTATCTGGTTGTTCGTGCCAGTGGTGGCTATGCTAGTTAGCCACGAGCTAACTAGCATAGCCACCACTGGCTCAAGCGGCCGGACCTCCGTTTTTGGTCTGGACCAATCAGTGAGCTGCGTTTCTTCTTTACTTCCTCTCTGGTCAGTGTTTCAGGCGACAGCGCCCCCTAGCGCCCCCTAGCCAGCAGCTCTGGTGAAGACATTGTCCACGGTTTGACTCTACGTCAATGTGAACCAAATGAAGGTGTGACTCGAGTCCCAGACTGTCCCAGATGTCCTAGACAGTCCCAGATGTTCCAGACTGTCCCAGATGTCCCACACTGTCCCAGATGTCCCACAGTCTCCCAGACTGTCCCAGATGTTCCAGACTGTCCCAGATGTCCCACACTCTCCCAGACTGTCCCAGATGTCCTAGACTGTCCCACATGTCTCAGACTGGCACAGATGTTCCAGACTATGCCAGACTGTGCCAGATGTCCCACACTGTCCCAGATGTCCTAGATGTCCCTGACTGTCCCAGATGTCCTATACTGTCCCAGATGTCCTAGACTGTCCCAGATGTCCCAGACTGTCCCAGATGTCCCAGTGTGACAGGACAACACTTCCTCTCCCTCTGCAGCCTGAGTTCATGTGGGTATTTTCCCTCACAGCTCATTTCATTACTGGTTCCTGCTCCTCATGAAGACCCGTCTCATCAGCAGGACGCTGTGGGACGGAGGACAGAAACCTGCACACACACTGATGATAAGTGTTTTAAAGAGTGCCAGCTGGTTCCTGCTGCTCTGCCATGTCGCTGAGCCAGACGCCCTGTGAGTCCTGCTGGGAGGCTGAGAGGCTCCATCCTGGAAACACGTCTTTCTTCACCTTCACCTTGGTGTCCGCCTGCTTTGAATATAATATCATCTCAACACCAGCCAAGGGCTTTTCCAGATGAGATCCTAGAAATGATGTTTGAAATATTGAAATAGAATACATCACTTTCTGGCACAACAAAGGTTGTCGCTACACAACATGAGAATGGGTGATGGTGAGACCAGAAACACACCAGGAGAACCTGGATGGAACCAGAAACACACCAGAGAACCTGGATGGAACCAGAAACACACCAGGAGAACCTGGATGGAACCAGAAACACACCAGAGAACCTGGATGGAACCAGAAACACACCAGGAGAACCTGGATGGAACCAGAAACACACCAGAGAACCTGGATGAAACCGGAAACACACCAGGAGAACCTGGATGGAACCAGAAACACACCAGAGAACCTGGATGGAACCAGAAACACACCAGGAGAACCTGGATGGAACCAGAAACACACCTGAGAACCTGGATGGAACCAGAAACACACCAGAGAACCTGGATGGAACCAGAAACACACCAGGAGAACCTGGATGGAACCAGAAACACACCAGAGAACCTGGATGGAACCAGAAACACACCAGGAGAACCTGGATGGAACCAGAAACACACCAGAGAACCTGGATGGAACCAGAAACACACCAGAGAACCTGGATGGAACCAGAAACACACCAGGAGAACCTGGATGGAACCAGAAACACACCAGAGAACCTGGATGGAACCAGAAACACACCAGGAGAACCTGGATGGGACCAGAAACACACCAGAGAACCTGTATGGAACCAGAAACACACCAGGAGAACCTGGATGGGACCAGAAACACACCAGAGAACCTGTATGGAACCAGAAACACACCAGGAGAACCTGGATGAAACCGGAAACACACCAGGAGAACCTGGATGGAACCAGAAACACACCAGGAGAACCTGGATGGAACCAGAAACACACCAGAGAACCTGTATGGAACCAGAAACACACCAGGAGAACCTGGATGGAACCAGAAACACACCAGGAGAACCTGGATGGAACCAGAAACACACCAGGAGAACCTGGATGAAACCAGAAACACACCAGAGAACCTGGATGGAACCAGAAACACACCAGGAGAACCTGGATGGGACCAGAAACACACCAGAGAACCTGGATGGAACCAGAAACACACCAGGAGAACCTGGATGAAACCAGAAACACACCAGGAGAACCTGGATGGAACCAGAAACACACCAGGAGAACCTGGATGAAACCAGGAACACACCAGGAGAACCTGGATGAAACCAGGAACACACCAGGAGAACCTGGATGGAACCAGAAACACACCAGGAGAACCTGGATGGAACCAGAAACACACCAGGAGAACCTGGATGGAACCAGGAACACACCAGGAGAACCTGGATGGAACCAGAAACACACCAGAGAACCTGGATGAAACCAGAAACACACCAGGAGAACCTGGATGGAACCAGAAACACACCAGGAGAACCTGGATGGAACCAGGAACACACCAGGAGAACCTGGATGGAACCAGAAACACACCAGGAGAACCATCATACTTTGACTGGTCGAAGCATTTGGAGGTTTTTACTTCTGGTTCCGTCGGAGGTTTGAACTCGTTAGTTTCTCAGCTGATGATTTGATTTTCAATGTCCCTGTAGCTGCAGATGAGACGTGTTGAGTGTGTGTGTGTGTGTGTGTGTGTGTGTGTGTGTGTGTGTGTGTGTGTGTGTGTGTGTGTGTGTGTGTGTGTGTGTGTGTGTGTGTGTGTGTGTGTGTGTGTGTGTGTGTGTGTGTGTGTGTGTGTGTGTGTGTGTGTGTGTGTGTGTGTGCGTGCGTGCGTGCGTGCGTGCGTGCGTGCGTGCGTGAGTGTGTGTGCTCTAAATGTCTCTGCTGATTTGCAGCTCATTGTGAAGATGGTGTTTGAGTCTAATTGGTGTGTGTGAAGGACAGACGGTCCCTGTGATTGTGGACCATCCGTCCTGAGGCCCCCTGCTGACACAGGCCCCGGCCCTCCAGTGTTTTGGAGCCGTTCTGGTCCCTGGAGACCAGGACTAGATCCAGAAAGATCCCTCCTCTCCTCTCTGACCCAGAAAACCACACTGAGGCAGTGCAGGAAGGAAAATCAGCCGTTTGTCACACAGAGGAGCTGTAAAGTCTCTCATCTGTTTCCTGGTGTGACACATTCATGGCTATGACCATGTGAGTGGACCTGAGGTGAGAGTGTGTCTCTCTGACACTGCTGGTCCAGCAGGTCTGTCCTCTGGTGGTCTGCAGACTGATGACCTAGTCAAGACTCTTCATCTTCTCAGGAAACTGGGATTCGTTGTCTGTTTGTCCTTTCTGACAACATTGAGAGCTTCAGAATGGATATTGGGGTGTGCAGGGTGAGGGGGCGGCAGACCGTCCAACTTTGTCTTTCAGCCTCTTTGTCCTCTCGAGGTCAGGAGGACACATGAAGGATGTGACTGGCAGGAGGACACATGAAGGACGTGACTGGCAGGAGGACACAGTCAGATTTCTGTAGTTCCCAGTTCGCAGTGTTTAGAGAGAAGAAGCCTCTCATGGACCAATCAGCATCATCTTCACGTCTGCAAGTCTCATCACCTCCAGTAGCTTCATTCCCTGTGTGACTGGCTGGAAGAGGTGGAGCAGAGCAGACGAAGGACAGGAAAGACTAGAGAATGGAGAGACGAGGAGACGAAGGACAGGAAAGACTAGAGAATGGAGAGACGAGGAGACGAAGGACAGGAAAGACTAGAGAATGGAGAGACGAGGAGACGAAGGACAGGAAAGACTAGAGAATGGAGAGACGAGGAGACGAAGGACAGGAAAGACTAGAGAATGGAGAGACGAGGAGACGAAGGACAGGAAAGACTAGAGAATGGAGAGACGAGGAGACGAAGGACGGGAAAGACTAGTGAATGGAGAGAAGAGGAGACGAAGGACAGGAAAGACTAGAGAATGGAGAGACGAGGAGACGAAGGACAGGAAAGACTAGAGAATGGAGAGACGAGGAGACGAAGGACAGGAAAGACTAGAGAATGGAGAGACGAGGAGACGAAGGACAGGAAAGACTAGAGAATGGAGAGACGAGGAGACGAAGGACAGGAAAGACTAGAGAATGGAGAGACGAGGAGACGAAGGACAGAAAAGACTAGAGAATGGAGAGACGAGGAGACGAAGGACAGGAAAGACTAGAGAATGGAGAGACGAGGAGACGAAGGACAGGAAAGACTAGAGAATGGAGAGACGAGGAGACGAAGGACGGGAAAGACTAGTGAATGGAGAGAAGAGGAGACGAAGGACAGGAAAGACTAGAGAATGGAGAGAAGGGGAGACAAAGGACAGGAAAGACTAGAGAATGGAGAGACGAGGAGACGAAGGACAGGCAAGACTAGAGAATGGAGAGACAAAGGACAGGAAAGACTAGAGAATGGAGAGACGAAGGACAGGAAAGACTAGAGAATGGAGAGACGAAGGACAGGAAAGACTAGAGAATGGAGAGACGAAGGACAGGAAAGACTAGAGAATGGAGAGACGAAGGACAGGAAAGACTAGAGAATGGAGAGACGAGGAGACGAAGGACAGGAAAGACTAGAGAATGGAGAGAAGAGGAGATGAAGGACAGGAAAGACTAGAGAATGGAGAGAAGAGGAGACAAAGAACAGGAAAGACTAGAGAATGGAGAGAAGGGGAGACAAAGGACAGGAAAGACTAGAGAATGGAGAGACGAGGAGACGAAGGACAGGAAAGACTAGAGAATGGAGAGACGAGGAGACGAAGGACAGGAAAGACTAGAGAATGGAGAGACGAGGAGACGAAGGACAGGAGAGACGAGGAGACGAAGGACAGGAAAGACTAGTGAATGGAGAGAAGAGGAGACGAAGGACAGGAAAGACTAGAGAATGGAGAGAAGGGGAGACAAAGGACAGGAAAGACTAGAGAATGGAGAGAAGGGGAGACAAAGGACAGGAAAGACTAGAGAATGGAGAGACGAAGGACAGGAAAGACTAGAGAATGGAGAGACGAAGGACAGGAAAGACTAGAGAATGGAGAGACGAAGGACAGGAAAGACTAGAGAATGGAGAGACGAGGAGACGAAGGACAGGAAAGACTAGAGAATGGAGAGAAGAGGAGACGAAGGACAGGAAAGACTAGAGAATGGAGAGACGAGGAGACGAAGGACAGGAAAGACTAGAGAATGGAGAGACGAAGGACAGGAAAGACTAGAGAATGGAGAGAAGAGGAGACAAAGGACAGGAAAGACTAGAGAATGGAGAGACGAGGAGACGAAGGACAGGAAAGACTAGAGAATGGAGAGAAGAGGAGACGAAGGACAGGAAAGACTAGAGAATGGAGAGACGAAGGACAGGAAAGACTAGAGAATGGAGAGACGAAGGACAGGAAAGACTAGAGAATGGAGAGACGAGGAGACGAAGGACAGGAAAGACTAGAGAATGGAGAGAAGAGGAGACGAAGGACAGGAAAGACTAGAGAATGGAGAGACGAAGGACAGGAAAGACTAGAGAATGGAGAGACGAGGAGACGAAGGACAGGAAAGACTAGAGAATGGAGAGAAGAGGAGACAAAGGACAGGAAAGACTAGAGAATGGAGAGAAGAGGAGACGAAGGACAGGAAAGACTAGAGAATGGAGAGAAGAGGAGACGGATGCAGCAGAGAGAGAAGAGAGAAGATTGAGAAGTGAGTTATGAGTGTAAAATTGTAAAAGGCGTCGTTCTGCTGCTGCAGTTCTGAATCTTTGTGTCCAACTGAGGTCCTGGAAGGAAGAAGACTGTAAACATCTGCTGGTCAAGAAATCATGTTTATCGTCACAATATCCTGAGTGGGAGGTTTCAAAAATACCAACATTATTTTAGCAGAACCTCTGGTGAGAGAACCGGGTCACTAGTGAGGGGAGGGATCAGGGGAGGGATCAGTGGAGGGATCAGTGGATCAGCAGAGGGATCAGCGGATGGATCAACAGAGGGATCAGCGGAGGGATCAGCGGATGGATCAACAGAGGGATCAGCGGAGGGGTCAGTGGATCTGCGGAGGGATCAGCGTGGATCAGTGGAGGGATCAGCGGGGGGGATCAGCGTGGATCAGTGGAGGGATCAACAGAGGGATCAGTGGAGGGATCAGCGGATGGATCAACAGAGGGATCAGTGGATCAGTGGAGGGATCAGCGTGGATCAGCGGAGGGATCCGCATGGATCAACAGAGGGATCAGCGGAGGGATCAGTGGAGGGATCAGCGGAGGGATCAGCGTGGATCAGTGGAGGGATCAGCGGATGGATCAACAGAGGGATCAGCGGAGGGATCAGTGGATCTGGGAAGGGATCAGCGTGGATCAGTGGAGAGATCAGCGTGGATCAGAGGAGGGATCAGCGGAGGGATCAGTGGAGGGATCAGCGTGGATCAGAGGAGCGATCAGCGTGGATCAGCGGAGGGATCCGCGTGGATCAGTGGATGGATCAACAGAGGGATCAGTGGAGGGATCAGTGGAGGGATCAGCGTGGATCAGCGGAGGGATCAGCGGAGGGATCAGCGTGGATCAGCGGAGGGATCAGCGTGGATCAGCGGAAGGATCAGCGGATGGATCAACAGAGGGATCAGCGGATGGATCAGCGGAGGGATCAGCGGATGGATCAACAGAGGGATCAGCGGATGGATCAGTTGATCTGCGGAGGGATCAGCGTGGATCAGTGGAGGGATCAGCGGAGGGATCAGCGTGGATCAGTGGAGGGATCAGCGGATGGATCAACAGAGGGATCAGCGGATGGATCAGTGGATCTGCGGAGGGATCAGCGTGGATCAGTGGAGGGATCAGCGTGGATCAGTGGAGGGATCAGCGTGGATCAGCGGAGGGATCAGCGTGGATCAGTGGAGGGATCAGCGGAGGGATCAGCGTGGATCAGTGGAGGGATCAGCGTGGAGATCAGCGTGGATCAGTGGAGGGATCAGCGGAGGGATCAGCGTGGATCAGTGGAGGGATCAGCGTGGATCAGTGGAGGGATCAGCGGATGGATCAACAGAGGGATCAGTGGATGGATCAGTGGATCTGCGGAGGGATCAGCGTGGATCAGAGGAGCGATCAGCGTGGATCAGCGGAGGGATCCGCGTGGATCAGTGGTGGGATCAGTGGATGGATCAACAGAGGGATCAGCGGAGGGATCAGCGTGGATCAGCGGAGGGATCAGCATGGATCAGTGGAGGGATCAGCGGAGGGATCAGCCTGCTCAGGCCGGTGTTTGACTGGTTTTCCTTCAACACGTCACAATCGTGAACAATATTTAGGTCTTTGTCAGTTTCTTCCATCCAGTCATTGAACTCATCAGTGTGGCTCTTCCAGATATAAATAGTAGTAAATAGTACTGGTTGTCACTCGGTTTAACAAACCCTGCCTGAAGCAGACGATACCGATGGCAGAACAATAGCGGAGGATGAAAAGTGTAGGGTGTAGTAAAGTGTCGGGGCTCCATGTTGCTGCTCAGGACAGTTAGATCTACGAGGCTAAGAAACCAAGGCTCAGGTACCGAGGTACTTCAGATGCAGCAGCACAGCTGGAACCTGAAGAACCAGACACACCTGCTGCTCCAGGAGGTTCCAGCACCAAGAAGTGAATGACGTCTCCGTCCAGCAGTGAGGGAGACCAGGAGTTACCAGTTTACTGATCAAACTAGTTCCTCTGGACCAGAAACAACGTTGTTCTCTATGAGCAGCCACTGTGGGACCAGGGACCGTCTGACAATTACAAACCGCTACAAAGACAAATACAAATACTGTACCATCAAGATACTGTACCATAAAGATACTGTACCATCAAGATACTGTACCATAAAAATACTGTACCATAAAGATCCTGACTAATGTGACTGGTGTTCACTGCAGCGTCATCACAACCACTGCAGTGACATCACAACCACCGCAGTGACATCACAACCACTGCAGCATCATCACAACCACTGTAGTGACATCACAACCACTGCAGCGTCATCACAACCACTGTAGTGACATCACAACCACTGCAGCATCACCACAACCACTGCAGCGTCATCACAACCACTGTAGTGACATCACAACCACTGCAGCGTCATCACAACCACTGTAGTGACATCACAACCACTGCAGCGTCATCACAACCACTGTAGTGACATCACAACCACTGTAGTGACATCACAACCACTGCAGCATCACCACAACCACTGCAGCGTCATCACAACCACTGTAGTGACATCACAACCACTGTAGTGGCATCACAACCACTGCAGCGTCATCACAACCACTGTAGTGACATCACAACCACTGCAGTGTCATCACAACCACTGCAGCGTCATCACAACCACTGTAGTGGCATCACAACCACTGCAGCGTCATCACAACCACTGTAGTGACATCACAACCACTGTAGTGGCATCACAACCACTGCAGCGTCATCACAACCACTGTAGTGACATCACAACCACTGCAGTGTCATCACAACCACTGCAGTGACATCACAACGTGATCACACGTCACAATGGTGATGTATGGTGGTAGAATCTCTCTCCACTCTGGTAGCGGTTCTAGAATTGGCAGACGGTCCCTGCCCATCAGTGGCTGAGGAACCAGGTTGTTCTGGTCATGATGTGGATCCACATCTGGCCGATGAGAGGAATCATGCAGTGTGTACAGGGTTGGGTAGTAACAGATTACTTGTATAACGGCGTTATGTAATTAGGATACAAGAAATGTGACTGTAATCTGTTACAGTACATAAAGTGTAATCTGGTTCCAGGTATATTGATAAAAAGTGGGATTACTGAGCAGGATTACAATAGAAATCAGATGAATAAACTAGAACTGCAGTGTCACATGATCGTCGTCTGGCATTGCTAGTTATCCTACTACTAAACCTGCTGACTTTACTGAGACACACCTGGACTCTGTCAACTAGTTCTATTAGCTCCTAACCTGCCAGTAACCTGCCAATACCAACTAGTTCTATTAGCTCCTAACCTGCCAGTAACCTGCCAATACCAACTAGTTTTATTAGCTCATAACCTGCCAGTAACCAGCCAATACCAACTAGTTTTATTAGCTCATAACCTGCCAGTAACCAGCCAATACCAACTAGTTCTATTAGCTCCTAACCTGCCAGTAACCTGCCAATACCAACTAGTTTTATTAGCTCATAACCTGCTAGTAACCTGCCAATACCAACTAGTTCTATTAGCTCATAACCTGTCAGTAACCTGCCAATACCAACTAGTTTTATTAGCTCATAACCTGTCAGTAACCTGCCAATACCAACTAGTTTTATTAACTTATAACCTGTCAGTAACCTGCCAATACCAACTAGTTCTAGTAGCTCTATTAGCAGGTTGTTCAGTTAGAGCCAGAGACTAATGCTAGCTCGAGATAGCATTAGCATCCAGATATTTGAAAGTGTTTCGACTGGTTGGACACCCCTGGTCGAGGGGCTCCGGGGGGGGGGGGGTTCTTTGACTGGTTGGACACCCCTGGTCGAGGGGCTCTGGGGGGGGAGGGGGGGGGTTGAGGGAGCTGCAGGTTGGAGGAAGCGGAGCTGGAGAAGGTTTTGTTGTTTTATTGTTTTGTTGTTTTGTTGTGGCCCACAGGAGCTGTTTGTTTCCTTTAATAAACAATGTGCTGCTTCTTTCAGTGACAATATAATGCAGCACAGTGCAGAGAAGCTTAGCTAATATTAGCAGCTAATTGTTTGAGTGTAAAAACAGGAAAGAGCACCAGCATGTAGCCACCTGCTAATGCTAACCTGCTAATGCTAACATGTAGCCTCTGAGGCTACAGCACACACACTGTTATTCCCATTAGAATAAAAGGAATAAGCATGATTTCTATTTATCAACGTATTGGAGTCTATTGATTGATTTATTCACCAAAGAGTAAGTTTGAATATAACGTTTTTTTGTTTTTGTATAAAGTCCTGAATAATGATTAATTCAGTCATCTCCCTCCTTCAGACATGTTTCTACATGTTTCTACGCATTTCTACATTTCTACATGTTTCTACATGTTTCTACACATTTCTACACGTATCTACATGTTTCTACACGTATCTACACATTTCTACACGTATCTACATGTTTCTACACGTATCTACACATTTCTACACGTATCTACATATTTCTACACGTTTCTACACATTTCTACACATTTCTACATGTTTCTACACATTTCTACACGTATACATGTTTCTACATGTTTCTACACATTTCTACACGTATCTACATGTTTCTACACGTTTCTACACATTTCTACACGTAGCTACATGTTTCTACACGTTTCTACACGTATCTACATGTTTCTACACATTTCTACACGTATCTACACATTTCTACACATTTCTACATGTTTCTACACGTATCTACATGTTTCTACACGTATCTACACATTTCTACACGTATCTACATGTTTCTACATGTTTCTACACATTTCTACACGTATCTACATGTTTCTACACGTTTCTACACATTTCTACACGTAGCTACATGTTTCTACACGTTTCTACACGTATCTACATGTTTCTACACATTTCTACACGTATCTACTCATTTCTACACATTTCTACATGTTTCTACACGTATCTACATGTTTCTACACGTATCTACATGTTTCTACACGTTTCTACACATTTCTACATGTAGCTACATGTTTCTACACGTTTCTACACGTATCTACATGTTTCTACACATTTCTACACGTATCTACATGTTTCTACACATTTCTACACGTATCTACATGTTTCTACACATTTCTACACGTATCTACATGTTTCTACACGTTTCTACGCATTTCTACACATTTCTACATGTTTCTACACGTTTCTACACATTTCTACACGTATCTACATGTTTCTACACGTTTCTACACATTTCTACACGTATCTACATGTTTCTACACGTTTCTACACATTTCTACATGTAGCTACATGTTTCTACATGTTTCTACACGTATCTACATGTTTCTACACAGTTCTACACGTATCTACACATTTCTACACGTTTCTATGCATTTCTACACGTTTCTACACATTTCTACACGTATCTACATGTTTCTACACATTTCTACACGTTTCTATGCGTTTCTACATGTTTCTACGTCGGCAGTTAAAAGCTGTGATAAGAAACGTGTTACATTGACGTTGAACTCGACTGCATTAACACTGCAGCAGCTACGACTCTGAACTCTGAACTCTTTGTTAATTTAATATATTTATTTGAACCTAATTCTACACAGGTCATGTAGGATGTGGATTTCCTTGAACCAAAGGTTCATCAGTCTTCCTCATGTCTTTGGTCCGTCTGTAAACTGGCTTGTAGATGATCTTTGTCTCAAACCTCTGGCAGCAGTGAGAGCAGTGAGAGCAGAGAGAGCAGTGAGAGCAGTGAGAGCAGAGAGCAGTGAGAGCAGAGAGCAGTGAGAGCAGAGAGAGCAGTGAGAGCAGTGAGAGCAGAGAGCAGTGAGAGCAGTGAGAGCAGAGAGAGCAGTGAGAGCATCTGGAGCTTTGGACAGGTGATATAATGAAACAGTCTGCAGAGCCTCCTGGTCCTTCCAGGGGATGTTTCTGGGTTTTTCTGGACGTGAACAGCTTTTCTTATTGAGCTGGAGGATGTTGGACCTGGACCTGGACCTGGGACTGGACCTGGACCTGGGACTGGACCTGGGCCTGGACCTGGGACTGGACCTGGGCCTGGACCTGGACCTGGGACTGGACCTGGGCCTAGGACTGGGCCTGAACCTGGGCCTGGGACTGGACCTGGGACTGGACCTGGGCCTGGACATGGGCCTGGACCTGGGCCTGGACCTGGGCCTGGACCAGCGCCGAGGCCCTGGTGTGACGGGCTGTGGTTTCCCCCCAGCGTCCTGTGTTGCAGGAGGAGTGAGGGTCTGGGGGGTCCTGGCGGTGTTCCCTGAACCCTCTCCCCCCTGACAGCATGCTGGTAAAGGTTGATGCTAATAATACTGACGTCTCACTCAGTCCTGCAGCTCGCAGCACTGCTAAATACTATAAAGTTACCGCGGTGTGTCCACTGCTGTCTTTCCTGGAACCAGCAGGTAAACACCTTGTTTTGAACTCCGTCACCTGGAGGCCTCCAGTGGGAACCCCCTGCTGTGTCGTGGGTGAACCATGAGGAAACCCTTATTCTAATCCAGTGGTTCTCAATTATTTTCTGTCATGCCCCCCCTAGAGGACAGAATTTTTTTCAGGCCCCCCCCCCCGAATTGTACTACCATTGAGAACCTGATAATATTTATGTATTTATCTGTATAAACCATGTATGAGTTGCTGCACCAGCATTCTACATACAATCGCCTGATTATCAAAATAACTTAATAAAATGAGCTGAGAACAACTTAAAGATTTTCCAAGTTTAGTTTATGAATTGTGATTCTCAAAACAGAAAAAGTGCAAATGATTCACTGGGATGTGCATTTTTAAAAACTTAACACAGTAACATTCAAAACTTTAAACAGTAAACATTGGTCACTTGTCAGCTTCATCAGCTGATTCCTTTTCAAAAAGGAAGATGACTTTTTGTTTCTTTTGTGCAACATTGTTTATATTTGAGCTTATCAAAAGGGATGAAAAGTGCATCACATTTCCATTTACTTTCCCTGAACATATTGTCTATCCAGAAGACAATGAAGCCCTGAACCCTGCAACATTTGAAACTGTCAGCTACGTCAGTCTGAACATTTATAAAATGTGCTATAAAACACAAACTTCTTTCATTCTTATTTCACAGCATTTGTCTCTTATATATGAACACATTCAACCTCAATACAATTTACTATCACTCTGCCAGATGCACAGAACATCTCTTTAAAAAAGACATTGTACCAATGGGTGTAACTGGGGTGTATGGTCTCCAGGTGTATGGTCTCCAGGTGTATGGTCTCCAGGTGTATGGTCTCCAGGTGTATGGTGTATGGTCTCCAGGTGTATGGTCTCCAGGTGTATGGTGTATGGTCTCCAGGTGTATGGTCTCCAGGTGTATGGTGTATGGTCTCCAGGTGTATGGTCTCCAGGTGTATGGTGTATGGTCTCCAGGTGTATGGTGTATGGTCTCCAGGTGTATGGTGTATGGTCTCCAGGTGTATGGGGTATGGTCTCCAGGTGTATGGTGTATGGTCTCCAGGTGCCGTCTTCATTTATTTGGTTTCATGCTCCGCTGCCAGAGTTTTTCAGCATAAAACACAAACGGGTGTTTCCTGGTTCCCGACGTGTTCACGGTAAACCCAAGGGCGACGTAGCATCGTCATATCTCCTGCTCTTACTAGCTTTATGTTTACTCTCACCTGTTTTCTTTTCCTCTGACGCCTCATCCTTTCTTCTTTTCACTCCTGTCAGAAACTTCTCCACCTCTCCTCCTCCTCCTCCGCCAGGTCTGTACACCGGTGTTGGTGTAGTACTTCTTCTTCTCTACTGGTTGAACAGGCAGCCTGTTGATTAGTGTGATCACTGCTGCCACCTAGTGGCTGGAGGCCCTTTTTTATCCTTCAAGCATGAATAAAGACACTAATAGTGAAAGTCGCGCCCCCCCCTGACACCCCGGGGGGGGGCGCCCCACCATTTGAGAAGCACTGTTCTAATCTCTGGGATTGTGTCCATCAAAGTCCATCAAAAGATTGTGAGGTTTTTATTACATTTATGACTTTACTGTGGAGACTGGTTGTTCCTGCCTCATATAAAATCTACTATAATAATAATATTATTAAAGCAAACAGCTCTGGTATCATTGGGGTCAGAACAGAAATCAGGGCAGCGTGGCTCAGTTGGCAGGACGCTCGTCTCCCAATCGGAAGGTTGCAGGTTCCACATGCCGAAGTGTCCTTTAGCAGGACACTGAACCCCAAACTGCCTGTGTGAATGCAGTGAGAGGTTGGAGGTGGTGGGAGGGGCTGATGGTGCAGGTTGGCAGCCTCTCCTCCGTCAGGGCAGCTGTGGCTACAGACGTAGTTCACCACCGTCAGTATGGAGGGAATGGATAATGCAGTGTACAGTCCTGAGGAACACTGACCTTCTAGCACTGCAGCTCCGTGGACCTTCTAGCGCTGCAGCTCCGTGGACCTTCTAGCGCTGCAGCTCCGTGGACCTTCTAGCGCTGCAGCTCCGTGGACCTTCTAGCGCTGCAGCTCCGTGGACCTTCTAGCACTGTAGCTCCGTGGACCTTCTAGCACTGCAGCTCCGTGGACCTTCTAGCACTGCAACTCCGTGGACCTTCTAGCACTGCAGCTCCGTGGACCTTCTAGCACTGCAGCTCCGTGGACCTTCTAGCACTGCAGCTCCGTGGACCTTCTAGCACTGCAGCTCCGTGGACCTTCTAGCACTGCAGCTCCGTGGACCTTCTAGCGCTGCAGCTCAGTGGACCTTCTAGCACTGCAGCTCCGTGGACCTTCTAGCGCTGCAGCTCCGTGGACGTCAGCACATCCTGAACTTTAAACAGATTTTATCCTCGGGCCAACAGATCCTGAAACAACAGCTGGACATTAGTGTTTTTAATCTCCTCACTGAACTCATGATCATTACACATAGTGTCTGTGTTCATTTACATTTTTAAACTTTACTTTTATATATAATATTGCAGGTGTTTTTATAGTAATTTACTATTTATTTTATTTGTACTTTTGCTCAATTTATTGATCCACAAGGGAGCAGAACCTGTACATATAATGACCAATGAAGCTTCTCCTCTCCTCTCCTCTCCTCTCCTCTCCTCTCCTCTCCTCTCCTCTCCTCTCCTCTCCTCTCCTCTCCTCTCCTCTCCTCTCCTCTCCTCTGTTGGCCTCTCCTTTCCTCCTCTACTCTCCTCTCCTCTGTTGGCCTCTCCTTTCCTCCTCTCCTCTCCTCTCCTCTCCTCTCCTCCATCCTCTCCTCTCCTCCATCCTCTCCTCCTCCATCCTCTCCTCTCCTCTCCTCCATCCTCTCCTCTCCTCTCCTCACCTCTCCTCCATCCTCTCCTCTCCTCACCTCTCCTCCATCCTCTCCTCTCCTCCATCCTCTCCTCTCCTCACCTCTCCTCTCCTCTCCTCACCTCTCCTCTCCTCTCCTCTCCTCTCCTCTCCTCTCCTCTCCTCTCCTCTCCTCTCCTCTCCTCTCCTCTCCTCTCCTCTCCTCTCCTCTCCTCCCCTCTCCTCACCTCTCCTCTGTGCAACAGTGAAACTTTCAACGTGGCATTTCCCTCCACAGAGACAACTGCTGTTACTGCGTATGCACACGTCTGCCGTGGTAAATAGTTGTTCTGTTAATGTGCAGGTACCAAACATGGCTGCCTCCATAGTGGCGAGACTCCCAGTCTGTGACATTTACCTTCAATAGCGTTCAGTTTGTCACCGTCCATACAGACGTCAGGTGTTCTGGTTGTGTTAACAATCATAGTGGTGTTAACAATCATAGTGTATTGTTCTGGGTTGTGTTAACAATCATAGTGGTGTTAACAATCATAGTGTATTGTTCTGGTTGTGTTAACAATCATAGTGTATTGTTCTGGGTTGTGTTAACAATCATAGTGTATTGTTCTGGGTTGTGTTAACAATCATAGTGTATTGTTCTGGGTTGTGTTAACAATCATAGTGTATTGTTCTGGTTGTGCTAACAATCATAGTGTATTGTTCTGGGTTGTGCTAACAATCATAGTGTATTGTTCTGGTTGTGTTAACAATCATAGTGTATTGTTCTGGGTTGTGTTAACAATCATAGTGTATTGTTCTGGTTGTGCTAACAATCATAGTGTATTGTTCTGGTTGTGTTAACAATCATAGTGTATTGTTCTGGTTGTGCTAGCAATCATAGTGTATTGTTCTGGTTGTGTTAACAATCATAGTGTATTGTTCTGGTTGTGTTAACAATCATAGTGTATTGTTCTGGGTTGTGTTAACAATCATAATGGTGTTAACAATCATAGTGTATTGTTCTGGTTGTGTTAACAACCATAGTGTATTGTTCTGGGTACACGTGAGTATGGATCATTAGGAAACAGCCACAGCGCCCCCCCTGGCCTGGATAACTAACTACATGGTTGTCAGGGTCATGGTTGTGTGAACGGAACTCTTTGGTTGAACTGACGAGACTTTGTCAGGTAAGCAGGGAGTTAAAGTGTTTAAAGTGGAATGATTGTAGTTCTACTAATGATTTTCATACACACACTAAATATCAACATGTTTATTTGCACAAATCAGTTCACATGAATGAAAACATCAAATCTTTAATGTAACGTACGATATGATGCTAATTGGACAAATGTGAGTTTCTCTCAGAGGCCGTCCACACCAGCTGAACCAGAACCTGGTTCACCTTGACCAGAACCTGGTTCAGCTCGACCAGAACCTGGTTCACCTCGACCAGAACCTGGTTCAGCTCGACCAGAACCTGGTTCAGCTGAACCAGGAACCTGGTTCACCTCGACCAGAACCTGGTTCAGCTCGACCAGAACCTGGTTCACCTCGACCTGAACCTGGTTCAGCTCGACCAGAACCTGGTTCACCTCGACCAGAACCTGGTTCAGCTCGACCAGAACCAGGTTCACCTCGACCTGAACCTGGTTCAGCTCGACCAGAACCTGGTTCACCTCAACTAGGTTCCTGGTTCACCTCAACCAGAACCTGGTTCACCTCAACCAGGTTCCTGGTTCACCTCGACCAGAACCTGGTTCACCTCGACCAGAACCTGGTTCACCTCAACCAGAACCTGGTTCACCTCAACCAGGTTCCTGGTTCACCTCAACCAGAACCTGGTTCACCTCGACCAGAACCTGGTTCACCTCAACCAGAACCTGGTTCACCTCAACCAGGTTCCTGGTTTACCTCAACCAGATGTTTCTAGCCTGTCGTCCACATCAGGCGGTTTTAGAAGTGTGAAAACAGGTTTTTTTTAACACGGGTACCAGAGTGGTGACATTTTAAAACCCTGGCGGCAAAGTCGATCATCTGTGGAAAAAAGATGAGGTAAGCCCTATAGACCTATAGAACTAGAAGCTACTGACGCTAGCAGCAGGAGGAGCAGGGCCATAGACCTATAGAACTAGAAGCTACTGATGCTAGCAGCAGGAGGAGCGGGGCCATAGACCTATAGAACTAGAAGATACTGATGCTAGCAGCAGGAGGAGTAGGGCCATAGACCTATAGAACTAGAAGCTACTGACGCTAGCAGCAGGAGGAGCGGGGCCATAGACCTATAGAACTAGAAGCTAGTGACGCTAGCAGCAGGAGGAGCGGGGCCATAGACCTATAGAACTAGAAGCTAGTGACGCTAGCAGCAGGAGGAGCGGGGCCATAGACCTATAGAACTAGAAGCTAGTGACGCTAGCAGCAGGAGGAGCGGGGCCATAGACCTATAGAACTAGAAGCTAGTGACGCTAGCAGCAGGAGGAGCGGGGCCATAGACCTATAGAACTAGAAGCTACTGACGCTAGCAGCAGGAGGAGCAGGGCCATAGACGTAGGATAGAAGTAGAATTATATTGAGGTTTATGAGCAAGAACTTACTTCTAAGTTTCTATGTGTTCTGTCTTCTTCTGTGTGTTTGGTGTGTTTGGTGAGTCACAGCGCCCCTACAGGCCGGTCAGGTGGACTACAGTCCTGAAGCCTGGTGTTGAGGCGTGTTCATAGTGACGTGTGGACAGAAGTTTCTTCAGCGCCTCGGGGAGAAAGTAGAACCTTTGTCCTGGTGTGGTTGAGGCCTTTCCTCGGCAGTATCAGCTCAGATCCGCACAGGAAGTGTGTTGTTATTCTTGCCCCTGTGCAGAACACACCTTTCAAACTGCGACTGTCGAAGGACTCTGACAGACTCTGATGTGGATTTTTGGAAAATTCATCCATTTGTCTTTAGACATGAACGAAGAAGCTCTTGTGTTCAAACATGCTGTGTTGCTTGTTGTCACACTTGAGTGCCGTAACGACTTCCCTGCTGTTTCCACAGGCTCAAAGGAAGGAGGTGTTCCTCCAGGAGCGATATGGACACTACAGCCTGACCGACCCCTTCCTGGCGCTCCAGAGGGACTTCGAGGGCGACGTCTCTGGAGAGGACAAGGAGCGGCGGCCCCTGGGGTCCAGTCCCATCTCCGTCCTGGAGGCCGTCATGGCGCACTGCCGGAAGATGCAGGAGCGCATGTCGGCCCAGCTGGCCGCTGCCGAGAGCCGCCAGAAGAGGGTGAGGAGGGCTGGCGGGGGGGCGGGGGGGTGGAGGGGGCGGAGCCACACACTTCACCGCTCTGGTCAAACCTGGGCTCTAAACCACTGGAGGACCACAAACTGAACCGCCTCGTCATGGTGGTCCTCCTACACAAAACAATGGTCAACAGCTTGTTTTGCTGGAGCGACGCAGTGCAGGTCAAAGGTCACCCTGAAATGAAGTGACTTTAACACCGAACAATCAGCATGACGCCTCTGAAAACCACACAACCACACACAACATGCAGACTGCACCCAGAAGAGGCAGAGGACAGAACCTGGGGGGGGCACATGGTTAGAGGTGGTCCACAACAACACAGGAAGAGACGTGATGTGTGGCTGGTAAAGACCCTGCTCCAGGCCTCCTCCTGGTTGCTGGGGAGAATTTCCCCGGATTGTGTTCTATCTTTATCCTCTGCATTCCTTTCCTCTCCTGTCGTCTCCCAGCAGCCACACATTGAATTATCCATGAGGTTTGTACGTAACGTGCAGAATGGCTTTATGAGCATGTGAAGAACGCTGCCCGCCCGTTTCTCCATAAATCCAGCAGGAAGTCAGAGGAAGCCCCCCCCCCCCCCCAGGGAGGACATTCTGACACTGTGTTTCTGTCCCTTGGAGCAGTGATGGAGCTTCCTGTGTCTCCACTGGAGCTTCACTCTGGGCTTTCACACGTCTCCTCCACCCAGGTTTACCTCGTGGGAGACACTGTGCTTAGAAGCTTTTTACATGTTTCATTTAGCAGCAGTGTCCAGGGAGCACTGGGGCTGGTCCAGCTCCCTCCAGGTCCCTCCAGGTCCCTCCAGCTCCCTCCAGAGATACCTGCTTTACATTGGCCTCGGCCCCTTCGGGGTTTGTGCTGAAGGGGGCCAGGACCGTACGGTAAGGCCAAATGCACCCAGACCAGACTGTTGAAATGTAGGCGAGGTTGTGATGTAACGTCATCATGCAACAGTAGTCGCAGGACTAATGCAGGAGCTGCAGCCGTGAACCTCACTTCTCTGTGACACAAACCTTGTGATTGGTGACGGCAGAGTCCAGCTGCTGCTGAATGTCCTGGTCTCTGTACTGAGAGGAACGTCTGCACCCCCTGGGGGGTCAGGGCCGTGGAGCGCCCACATTTCAATAAGCCCAGTTAACAAATCAACCAGTGAGCACACAGCGGCGTATGTAAAGCCCAACAGGAGGGTTTATGGTAAATGTTGCTGCTGGTCTAAAGGGACGATGGTCACCACCAATCGACAGACGGCTGCGCTGTCGCCCCTCCTTATGGAACCGTTCCATAGTGCTTCCCTCCATTGAGGTCAGTAGAGGGGGGTTCTGTGGAGAACCTTCCTCCATGGTGGGCCACAGCTGGTTCTTCCAATGTTCTTCAAAGAAGAGCGAAACAAGGCTGGACGTCACTGCACAGCTGGTTTAACACTGACCACATGGTCCACATGGTCCACATGGTCCACATGGTCCATCACTGCTGGGACATCTGAGTCTGCAGTTGATGGCAGGGACTGAAATGTGAGGACTGATTAGGTTCAAGAGGGTTTTATTATCTTTATTACCTTATGCAGCATCAGTTTACATGACATGAGATAAAAAAACACTGATTCAGTAGTTTGACTGAGTCTCTGGATGGAACAAGATGTGTTCTGCAGACTGGAGTCTATAGTGTGATCTGGTGCTGAGACACCTGGAGGCAAGACCTAATAGCTCTTTTTGTTTTAGCCACACATGATTGTCATCATTCAATAAACTCACAAGTGAAGATCAAGGCCATGACTTTTCAAGGCCATGACTTTTCAAGGCACCGCCATCACGAGTCCTCTACACAGTTCACACTGTGACCCCCCTTGTGCTGCTTTTAGAAGCTGTTCAACCAGAACGGACAGTAGAAGACGGCTCTGGAGCTTTGATCTCCACCTGGAACCTCGTGGCCGATCGGAGCTCCAGGGTTACTGATTGACCTTTAACCTTGAGACGTCATCCTACTGATCTTAAAACAAGTTCTGATCAGTTTAGTTCATTTATTAAAAAGAAAAGTACAGAATCATGGAATCCTCAAAGCACATGAAAGGGATTCTTTTCACCACATGATCTCCAACATCTCGCATCCTGAGATTCCTGCTGAGCTGGTGAAATAGAGTATGGCAGTATGGTCTGTAGGGTGCTCACCAGTCACTTGTATTGTTACCTTCTAAATTGTCCTTGATACATTTTTGTCATTATTTCTTGCCTGAGTTTGACTCATGTCCCAAATAAATCTTCTCATAATTCCTAACTCCACCTCACCAAAATTCAACTTTCTTATAGTTTGCTCCTTATAATGTCTCATCTGTACAAACCTGCACGATTGTTTCAACCAGACTGGTTTTATAGATCTTTGGATAATTGTCTTTTTAAAATGCTCCTAAAATACAGTTGGTCCCCTGCCCCTCCTGTTGTGTTGGGCGTCAAATCTAAACATGTGCAGTCCGTCACAGTAACCCTAACTCACCCTGCTCTGGCTGCTCTTCTGTGACAGAATCCATGAGGTTAGAATTCCTCCTCTTTCAGTGGGAATCAGAGGTTCCCTGAGCTCCTCCCAGGTCCTCACCTGGTTTGTTTCCAGCTTTGACTTTCTGTCTGCACGTCCTTTACCCAGAGCACAGTTGGTCCTCAGTTCCTCTTCGCCAGCACGTCTTCTCGCTGCTGTGGTCAGTTCAGCTGACGTTCCATCACATCATGAAAGCTCTCCTGTTGTTGTGACGTGTTGGAGGTCAGCAGTTATTAAAATGGGCTGCTGGAGGTGCTGGTGCTGCTCCAGAGTCAGCAGGCAGAACCTTCATGACGTTCTCATGGAAACGTCCTTCCAATGGACAAACTAGTAATCAGTTACAAACGTCTTGCAGTAATGTGTTCACTTCTAACCAGTGATACAAGAAACGCCTTAATTAATAACGCGTTACTCTCCTATGACCATGTTTTTCAGTAACACATCATTTAAAGTGTTATTACTTCCAAACCAGTAACCAGAGTAAAGTTACTCCTCCAGGCCACTGTGTGTTACTACTGGAGGGACTGCAGGGCGTTGGACAGTAATCCAGGAGAACCACTTCATTACTGAAGAGAACCGGACCTGGAGAATTCGCTTGCCCACACACACACGCACACACACACACACACACACACACACACACACACACACACACACACACACACACACACACACACACACACACACACACACACACAGGCTCTGCATGCTCATTTGGCCCGCCCCCTGCTCCACTCTCAGCCAATCACAGGCCGAGGCGTTGTAACAGGTTAGAACATCAGTGTGGAACCTTAACATTACAACAAGAACACACTGCAGAGGTGTTGCACTATTTTTCTACTTTTTCTGAGTAAAACGATATATTGGCAGGGTCACCCCCACTTTTCCAATCAATCAATGAGTTAATCAATGCCAGACTTGTTTCCAGGCTGGGGGGTTATAAGGGTGCATAGAGCAGCCAGAGTGAATACATACATAGACACATAATGCAACGACAGACAAGGGGTGGGGGGGGGGCAGTGCTGGCAGCTGCTGGAAGGAACTAAAAAGTAACTTGTAATCTGACCGTTACTTTAAAAACAAGTAATCAGTAAACAGACTAAGTTTTGCTTTAAAGGAGTAACTAGTAGTCAGTAATCGCATTACTATCTCAAGGCAGCTCTGCTGCTGCTCTGCTGCTCTGCTGCTCTGCTGCTCTGCTGCTGCTCTGCTGCTGCTCTGCTGCTCTGCTGCTCTGCTGCTGCTGCTCTGCTGCTCTGCTGCTCTGCCGCTGCTCTGCTGCTCTGCTGCTCTGCAGCTGCTCTGCTGCTCTGCTGCTGCTGCTCTGCTGCTCTGCTGCTCTGCTTCTCTGCTCTGCTGCTCTGCTGCTGCTCTGCTGCTCTGCTGCTCTGCTGCTCAGCGTCTGCCCTCCAGGGTTGAGAGTCAGGACGGCGTTCAGAAGCTGCAGCAGTTGTGTTTGCTGTGTTTTATCACCACATGGATCAGGGGACGGTTCTGATCCATGTGTTTTATCACCACATGGATCAGGGGACGGTTCTGATCCATGTGTTTTATCGCCACATGGATCAGGGGACGGTTCTGATCCATGTGTTTTATCGCCACATGGATCAGGGGACGGTTCTGATCCATGTGTTTTATCAGCACATGGATCAGGAGACGGTTCTGATCCATGTGTTTTATCGCCACATGGATCAGGAGACAGTTCTGATCCATGTGTTTTATCACCACATGGATCAGGAGACGGTTCTGATCCATGTGTTTTATCACCACATGGATCAGGAGACGGTTCTGATCCATGTGTTTTATCACCACATGGATCAGGAGACGGTTCTGATCCATGTGTTTTATCGCCACATGGATCAGGGGACGGTTCTGATCCATGTGTTTTATCGCCACATGGATCAGGGGACGGTTCTGATCCATGTGTTTTATCACCACATGGATCAGGAGACGGTTCTGATCCATGTGTTTTATCACCACATGGATCAGGAGACGGTTCTGATCCATGTGTTTTATCGCCACATGGATCAGGAGACGGTTCTGATCCATGTGTTTTATCGCCACATGGATCAGGGGACGGTTCTGATCCATGTGTTTTATCTCACATGGATCAGGAGACGGTTCTGATCCATGTGTTTTATCGCCACATGGATCAGGAGACGGTTCTGATCCATGTGTTTTATCGCCACATGGATCAGGGGACGGTTCTGATCCATGTGTTTTATCACCACATAGATCAGTGGACGGTTCTGATCCTGCTGTCGACACGTCACACTAACTGAATCCTCACTCAATTAGCAGCTCGTTGTCGCGCCTCCTTTTGGGGAACAACTGTGGTTCCCCGCTGCTGATGGAGCCCCTGCAGCTTCACTGGGGGTTAGGAGGTTCAGACACGGAGGTTTCCACTTCATTGTTGGAGGCTGTTCAGAGAGCCCAGGTCTTGGTGAGTCCTGGATCAGCCCTGTAGCCCTCTAAAGTCCCGGGGTTAACGATAGCAGGACTAGTCCAGAGATGGAAGCAACTCTGGGAAATATCATTTCTCTGAAATACCAATTACTGAAGACACCTTTAGGATTCAAGTGTTGATCACTGTAAACATGCAGTTATTGTACCAAACAGACCATCATCAGAGGATTGTGGCTTCAGGAACATTTATATTTGGTGTGAAATGGACAAAAGGACTTTCTAAGTCTGAAGCTAGCAGACCTGATGGTTTGATCCCGGGAGCTTCGTTTGAGAAGTTCAAGGCTAAAGTAAAGTTTTCACACTGAACCTGATGCACCTGAACCCCTCATTTAAACTACTGGTCAGGTTTTCATTAACAAGCTGCCAATAACTGGGACTGAAAATGTCTTCTAGCTAGAAATGGTTCATTAATGCATGATGAGTTTGAGCTTCTTTGGGCAGGAACTACCTGGGGTCAGGATCAGGTTTATGGCATTTCCTTCCTCAAGTTTCTTTCCCGTTTCTTTACTCTGCTGATGGTCTTGGTTGTAAAAGTGTTGAGGCTGTTTGGTTCTCCGAGCCACGGCGAGGTCTGACTTGTGCCTCTGCTCCTCCTGCAGCTGGAGATGGAGAAGCTGCAGCTGCAGAGTCTGGAGCAGGAGCATCGCAAGCTGACGGCGCAGCTGAAGGACGAGCGCGAGAAGAACAAGCACATCGTGATGATGCTGGTGCGCGAGTGCAAGCAGCTGGCCACGCGCCTGGTGGAGGAGTCGCAGCGCTTCGACGAGCTGCAGGCCCGGCTGGACGAGGAGGCGCGCTGCTCCGGCCGGCTGCAGGAGGAGCTGCAGGCCGAGCGGCGGCACGGCCACCAGATGGAGGCCAAGATGGAGAAGCAGCTGTCGGAGCTGGACACGGAGCGCGAGCAGCTCCGCGCCAGGCTGGGCCGCGAGGAGGTGGAGGGCCTGGCTCTGAGGCAGCAGGTGGAGCAGCTCCGAACTGAACGGGGCGGGGGGGAGGACGGCGCCGCCCAGCCGGCCCAGCCGGCCCAGTCCACCCAGCCGGCCCAGCCCTCCCAGCCCTCCCAGCCGGCCCAGCCCTCCCAGCCCTCCCAGCCCTCCCAGCCCTCCCAGTCCACCCAGCCCTCCCAGCCCTCCGCCTCCGAGGCGGAACCTGCCGCCGCCGCCTCCACCAAACCCAAGGCTGTGGTGTCGGTGTCCGTGGCCACGGAGCCCGTCGGCTCCAGGACCACCTCCTGCCAGACGGACCCGCCCCCCACCGAGGTGGACGGGCCAAAGAAGAGCCCCCTCACCATACCGGTCAAACCCACCCCCGCCAACTACGTGGGCCTGAGCCTGCCCAAGACGTCCGGCCGGGGGGCGGTCCACGGCAGCTCGGGGGGTCCGGCCCAGACGGAGAACGGCTCGGAGGGCCAGGCCCCCCACGGCCTCCCCAGCGGGGTCAGCCCTCGGGTGCAGGCGGCCCGTTACAAGTTCCAGGAGCAGGATCAGAACGGCACGGCGTCTCAGAGCCCCCCCGCCCGAGACCTGTCCCCCACCAACCGGGACAACTTCACGGCCAAGCAGCAGGCCCGGCACACCGTCACACAGGTCCTGTCGCGCTTCACCAGCCCCCCAGCGGGGGGCGCCGGCTCCCTCCGCCCCAGCCTGCCGCACTCGGCCTCGGAGGGCGGCCCCTTCCCCAGCCGCCTGAGCCACCCCATCGGCCTCAAGTCCCCCACGGTGGCCCGGATCGACCGGGGGAACCCTCCCCCCATACCTCCCAAAAAGCCCGGGCTCTCCCAGACCCCCTCCCCTCCTCACCCCCCCATCAAGATAGTGGGGGACAGCAGCCGCTCCCCCGGGGCGGGGCTCAAACCCGCCACGCCCCAACTGCCGCCCAAACCCGCCCTGGACCTGGTCCCGGCCCTGACGGCCTCTCAGGTGGGTGCCTGGCCCCTCCCCCACTCCGCGGGGGCCGGACGGGGCCCTCGGCGGCACCCGGCGGCAGCATGTGCAGAGTGCCCCCGTGTCATCAGTTCCCCCTCCATACACCCCCCCCCCACCCTCCTCCTCCCCCTCCATTAGTGCTCCGTGCTTTGGTAGCCCCCCCGCCCCCCCGCCCCCCCGGGCCGGCCCCTGGCAGCAGCATCAGGTAACGGGGCCCCTCAGCGCTCCTCCTGCCTCTCTTCTTCCTCTCTCTTCCTCTCTCTTCCTCTCTCGTCCTCTCTCTTCCTCTCTCTTCCTCTCTCTTCCTCTCTCTTCCTCTCTCTTCCTCTCTGTGGTCAAGTGACCACAGCTCAGGCTCTCCCGCTCTTCCTCTCTCTTCCTCTCGTCCTCTCTCTTCCTCTCTCTTCCTCTCTCTTCCTCTCTGTGGTCAAGTGACCACAGCTCAGGCTCTCCCGCTCTTCCTCTCTCTTCCTCTCGTCCTCTCTCGTCCTCTCTCTTCCTCTCTCTTCCTCTCTCGTCCTCTCTCTTCCTCTCTCTTCCTCTCTCTTCCTCTCTCATCCTCTCTCTTCCTCTCTCTTCCTCTCTCGTCCTCTCTCTTCCTCTCTCATCCTCTCTCTTCCTCTCTCTTCCTCTCTCATCCTCTCTCGTCCTCTCTCTTCCTCTCTCTCATCCTCTCTCTTCCTCTCTCTTCCTCTCTCATCCTCTCTCCCTCTCTCGTCCTCTCTCTTCCTCTCTCTCATCCTCTCTCTTCCTCTCTCATCCTCTCTCCCTCTCTCGTCCTCTCTCTTCCTCTCTCATCCTCTCTCATCCTCTCTCTTCCTCTCTCTTCCTCTCTCTTCCTCTCGCTGAGCGCCCCCGGTGGTCGGGGGCAGACCTTCCTCTCAGTTAACCCTTTCCTCTCTGAAGCTGGTGCCAGAGGCTGCGCTCCACTTTCCCTTGTCATCCTCTGATTGCATGCCTTGCCCCTCGTCCACACGCTGCTCTGCTTCCTGCCATCAACTCACCTCGTCTCTTCCTGCGCATGTTGAGAACAGACGTTCATGTTCTTCTGACTCTGAGATGAAAATATGATTCAGAGATCTTTAGAACTAGCAAGAAGTTACAAAAGATCTTGGTTTTGTTGTCACTTATTTCGTGCTGCATGAAAAGTCCACCAGCGATTCAGCAGACACAACGAGCTGGGAAATATCATTTTGTATGTTTGACTTTCTGACACTCAAATTTTAATTCAAAACTTTACCTTTAGTCAAGATTAGTGACACCAACATAATGTAAATAACCTGAATAAACTTAAATTCATTAGATGCATGTTAATTACAGCTGCATGACAACAACCATTTAAACCAAAGAAAAATAATATATTTAAGTTATATATATATATATATATATATATATATATATATATATATATATATATATATATATATATATATATATATATATATATATATATATATATATATATATATATATATATATATATATATATAGTTATATTTAAAGAAGATGTCATGATTTGGTCAGACTCATTTCTAGATCAACTTTTGAAGTTGAACCAACCAACTTCAAACGTTGAACCTTCAGTTTCAATGAAAGATTAAATCCAGACACACATATTGACAGCAGCTTGTTGATTTGTGAAGATATTGTGTTGATCACATGAAACTCCCATCATTCTATCTGTCCATTGTCTTCACCTCTAATCCTCCTTTTAATTCACAACTTGCCCCAAAACATGGACCCTATAATGCCCCGCTCTACATCTTCACATGGCTGTGGGTTGTTCTGCACTTACTACCTCAGAGGGCAGTTACTGCCTCAGAGGGGCAGTTACTGCCTCAGTTACTGCCTCAGTTACTGCCTCAGAGGGGCAGTTACTGCCTCAGTTACTGCCTCAGTTACTGCCTCAGAGGGGCAGTTACTGCCTCAGTTACTGCCTCAGAGGGGCAGTTACTGCCTCAGTTACTGCCTCAGTTACTGCCTCAGAGGGGCAGTTACTGCCTCAGTTACTGCCTCAGAGGGCAGTTACTGCCTCAGGTACTGCCTCAGAGGGCAGTTACTGCCTCAGGTACTGCCTCAGAGGGGCAGTTACTGCCTCAGGTACTGCCTCAGAGGGCAGTTACTGCCTCAGAGGGGCAGTTACTGCCTCAGTTACTGCCTCAGTTACTGCCTCAGAGGGGCAGTTACTGCCTCAGTTACTGCCTCAGTTACTGCCTCAGTTACTGCCTCAGTTACTGCCTCAGAGGGGCAGTTACTGCCTCAGTTACTGCCTCAGAGGGCAGTTACTGCCTCAGGTACTGCCTCAGATGGGCAGTTACTGCCTCAGGTACTGCCTCAGAGGAGCAGTTACTGCCTCAGTTACTGCCTCAGAGGGGCAGTTACTGCCTCAGTTACTGCCTCAGAGGGCAGTTACTGCCTCAGGTACTGCCTCAGATGGGCAGTTACTGCCTCAGGTACTGCCTCAGAGGGGCAGTTACTGCCTCAGTTACTACCTCAGAGGGCAGTTACTGCCTCAGTTACTGCCCCAGTTACTGCCTCAGAGGGGCAGTTACTGCCTCAGTTACTACCTCAGAGGGGCAGTTACTGCCTCAGTTACTACCTCAGAGGGGCAGTTACTGCCTCAGTTACTACCTCAGAGGGCAGTTACTACCTCAGAGGGGCAGTTACTGCCTCAGTTACTACCTCAGAGGGCAGTTACTGCCTCAGAGGGGCAGTTACTGCCTCAGTTTCTACCTCAGAGGGCAGTTACTGCCTCAGAGGGGCAGTTACTGCCTCAGTTACTGCCTCAGGTACTGCCTCAGAGGGGCAGTTACTGCCTCAGTTACTACCTCAGAGGGCAGTTACTGCCTCAGAGGGGCAGTTACTGCCTCAGTTACTGCCTCAGAGGGGCAGTTACTGCCTCAGTTACTGCCTCAGAGGGGCAGTTACTGCCTCAGGTACTGCCTCAGAGGGGCAGTTACTGCCCAGCTTCTGTCATTTTCTGTAATTTTCTTTGTGTGTGTTAAATGATTTTTTATTTCAAGCCGATGAATTAGAATATTGACAAGATGAGACGAGGTTGTTAGTCACATGGACATGAGGATGTAAAACCAGGATGAGATGTGAAGGTCTGACAAACTCTAGTCTAGCATTCACAACACTGAGGACACGTCCAAACTGTCCCTCCTACCTCCTCGTCCACTCTTCCTGAACCCTGGAAGTGTTTTATGTAGCGGCCATGAGGAGGACTGTCTGAGTTCTCAAGAAGACTCCTTGCTTCCTTTAGAGCCTCCTTTAGCCTAGGAAACACTGATGCTTCCTTTAGCCTAGGAAACACTGATGCTTCCTTTAGAGCCTCCTTTAGCCTAGGAAACACTGATGCTTCCTTTAGCCTAGGAAACACTGATGCTTCCTTTAGAGCCTCCTTTAGCCTAGGAAACACTGATGCTTCCTTTAGCCTAGGAAACACTGATGCTTCCTTTAGAGCCTCCTTTAGCCTAGGAAACACTGATGCTTCCTTT
The DNA here is from genome assembly GCF_963422515.1 of Blennius ocellaris. NCBI lineage: Eukaryota > Metazoa > Chordata > Actinopteri > Blenniiformes > Blenniidae > Blennius > Blennius ocellaris. The sequence continues at coordinate 33,417 of NW_027662061.1, read as the reverse complement.
ATCAAAGGAGATCAGCTCCTGCTGCCCCACAATTCTTTGCGGTGACAACATTTAAAGGGCCAGCTCATCAGAGCGTTGAGAGAAACTCAGGATGAGTGAAAAGCAGCAGATCATGTCAGTTACCAAAGAATAATCTGCTGGAACAACTTGAACTCATCTAAAACCCAAATGAGCTTTTTATAGTCCATTTTCACAAACTGGTATTTCTTCCCTCACCACAGCAGACGTCACTAGCTTGTACCGCCGTCGCTTTATTATGATGTCACTAAGTGAAAGTGTCCGACTGCCACACTAATGTGATTGACTTTCACTAACTCCTTCAGGAAGCCTCCTAACACCTTTCCTTAACTCCTTTAGGAAGCCTCCTAACACCTTTCCTTAACTCCTTCAGGAAGCCTCCTAACACCTTTCACTAACTCCTTCAGGAAGCCTCCTAACACCTTTCACTAACTCCTTAACAAAGCCTCCTAACACCTTTCCTTAACTCCTTCAGGAAGCCTCCTAACACCTTTCACTAACTCCTTAACAAAGCCTCCTAACACCTTTCCTTAACTCCTTCAGGAAGCCTCCTAACACCTTTCACTAACTCCTTTAGGAAGCCTCCTAACACCTTTCACTAACTCCTTCAGGAAGCCTCCTAACACCTTTCACTAACTCCTTCAGGAAGCCTCCTAACACCTTTCCTTAACTCCTTCAGGAAGCCTCCTAACACCTTTCCTTAACTCCTTCAGGAAGCCTCCTAACACCCCCCCTCCTCCCAGGTTCAGGTAAAGTCCATAAAAAAGGAGAAAGGAGGGACATTTCAGACTCTGGTAGATGAAACAAACCTCATCCTACAGGATCATACTGGGCTCTTCAGGGTGAAGTGGGGGCTCTTCAGGGTGAAGTGGGGGGTCGTCAAGGTGAAATGGGGGTTTTCAAGGTGAAATGGGGGTTTTCAAGGTGAAGTGGAGGGTCTTTAGGGTGAAATTGGGGTTTTCAAGGTGAAATGGGGGTTTTCAAGGTGAAGTGGGGGGTCTTCTGGCTGAAATGGGGGTTTTCAAGGTGAAGTGGGGGGTCTTCAGGGTGAAGTGGGGGTTTTCAAGGTGAAGTGGGGGGGTCTTCAGGCTGAAATTGGGGTTTTCAAGGTGAAGTGGGGGGTCTTCAGGGTGAAGTGGGGGTTTTCAAGGTGAAGTGGGGGGGTCTTCTGGCTGAAATGGGGGTTTTCAAGGTGAAGTGGGGGGTCTTCAGGGTGAAGTGGGGGTTTTCGAGGTGAAGTGGGGGGTCTTCAGGGTGAAGTGGGGGGTCTTCAGGCTGAAATGGGGGGTTTCAAGGTGAAATGGGGGTTTTCAAGGTGAAGTGGGGGGTCTTCAGGGTGAAGTGGGGGTTTTCAAGGTGAAGTGGGGGGTCTTCAGGCTGAAATGGGGGTTTTCAAGGTGAAGTGGGGGGTCTTCAGGGTGAAGTGGGGGTTTTCAAGGTGAAGTGGGGGGTCTTCAGGGTGAAGTGGGGGTTTTCGAGGTGAAGTGGGGGGTCTTCAGGGTGAAGTGGGGGGTCTTCAGGCTGAAATGGGGGGTTTCAAGGTGAAATGGGGGTTTTCAAGGTGAAGTGGGGGGTCTTCAGGGTGAAGTGGGGGTTTTCAAGGTGAAGTGGGGGGTCATCAGGCTGAAATGGGGGTTTTCAAGGTGAAGTGGGGGGTCTTCAGGTGAAGTGGGGGTTTTCAAGGTGAAGTGGGGGGTCTTCAGGCTGAAATGGGGGTTTTCAAGGTGAAGTGGGGGGTCTTCAGGGTGAAGTGGGGGTTTTCGAGGTGAAGTGGGGGGTCTTCAGGGTGAAGTGGGGGTTTTCGAGGTGAAGTGGGGGGTCTTCAGGGTGAAGTGAGGGGTCTTCAGGCTGAAATGGGGGTTTTCAAGGTGAAGTGGGGGGGGTGAGATTGTCATGGTGTGAAGGTGTGAGACTCAGATGTTCTTTCCCTCCATTCACCCTCCTCTCCTCTCCTCTCCAGCACTTCTAGTGTCCTCCTCCTGCTCCTCCTCCCCCTAGTTTAACCTGTGGTGCTCCTCCTCCCCACCCCCCCCCCCCCCCCTCCCCCCCCTGCAGGCTGGTGTCCCTCCGTAGTGTCCTGTCCCAGTGGTGGGCCTGCTGCCCTGGACGGTGGGCGCCCCCTGCTCTTCCAAGCTGCTTCCCAGGGAAATGTCACTTTATTGTCAATGCTGCTTAACCAACAAGACTCGACCACCATCACCTCCACCTCCACCTCCACCTCCTCCTCCACCTCCTCCTCCACCTCCTCTGCCATGGAGGACAAGCCCCATCATCTCGACCAGGACCTCCACCTCAACCACAACCGAACCTCCGCCTTGTTTGCTGCTGCTCAAAACGGACACACCGGTGAGTCCATCAGCAGACGGTCTCTTTGTTCAGCCTGATCACAAGTACTGCTTTAACTAGTGTAACTAGTTACCCTGAATCTCACTAGTGTTGGACAACTGCTGATGCTGCAGGCAAAGTTTGTAACTAGAGAAGACGTGAGTGAACTGAAGTTGGTCTTTTTGCTCGTTTGTCTTTCACTTTGTGAAGTGAGATTATCAGTCAACTACTGTAAAACCAAGAAGGTTACTACTTCCTCCAGATGTTAATGGCCACAGGTGAAGGTTACTACTTCCTCCAGATGTTAATGGCCACAGGTGAAGGTTGCTACTTCCTCCAGATGTTACTGGCCACAGGTGAAGGTTACTACTTCCTCCAGATGTTACTGGCCACAGGTGAAGGTTACTACTTCCTCCAGATGTTACTGGCCACAGGTGAAGGTTACTACTTCCTCCAGATGTTAATGGCCACAGGTGAAGGTTACTACTTCCTCCAGATGTTACTGGCCACAGGTGAAGGTTACTACTTCCTCCAGATGTTACTGGCCACAGGTGAAGGTCACTACTTCCTCCAGATGTTACTGGCCACAGGTGAAGGTTACTACGTCCTCCAGATGTTACTGGCCACAGGTGAAGGTTACTACTTCCTCCAGATTTTACTGGCCACAGGTGAAGGTTACTACTTCCTCCAGATGTTACTGGCCACAGGTGAAGGTCACTACTTCCTCCAGATGTTACTGGCCACAGGTGAAGGTTACTACGTCCTCCAGATGTTACTGGCCACAGGTGAAGGTTACTACTTCCTCCAGATTTTACTGGCCACAGGTGAAGGTTACAACTTCCTCCAGATGTTACTGGCCACAGGTGAAGGTTACTACTTCCTCCAGATTTTACTGGCCACAGGTGAAGGTTACTACTTCCTCCAGATTTTACTGGCCACAGGTGAAGGTTACAACTTCCTCCAGATGTTACTGGCCACAGGTGAAGGTTACTACTTCCTCCAGATGTTACTGGCCACAGGTGAAGGTTACTACTTCCTCCAGATGTTACTGGCCACAGGTGAAGGTTACTACTTCCTCCAGATGTTAATGGCCACAGGTGAAGGTTACTACTTCCTCCAGATGTTACTGGCCACAGGTGAAGGTTACTACTTCCTCCAGATGTTACTGGCCACAGGTGAAGGTCACTACTTCCTCCAGATGTTACTGGCCACAGGTGAAGGTTACTACGTCCTCCAGATGTTACTGGCCACAAGTGAAGGTTACTACTTCCTCCAGATGTTACTGGCCACAGGTGAAGGTCACTACTTCCTCCAGATGTTACTGGCCACAGGTGAAGGTTACTACGTCCTCCAGATGTTACTGGCCACAGGTGAAGGTTACTACTTCCTCCAGATTTTACTGGCCACAGGTGAAGGTCACTACTTCCTCCAGATTTTACTGGCCACAGGTGAAGGTCACTACTTCCTCCAGATGTTACTGGCCACAGGTGAAGGTTACTACTTCCTCCAGATTTTACTGGCCACAGGTGAAGGTTACTACTTCCTCCAGATTTTACTGGCCACAGGTGAAGGTTACAACTTCCTCCAGATGTTACTGGCCACAGGTGAAGGTTACTACTTCCTCCAGATTTTACTGGCCACAGGTGAAGGTTACTACTTCCTCCAGATGTTACTGGCCACAGGTGAAGGTTACAACTTCCTCCAGATGTTACTGGCCACAGGTGAAGGTCACTACTTCCTCCAGATGTTACTGGCCACAGGTGAAGGTTACTACTTCCTCCAGATTTTACTGGCCACAGGTGAAGGTTACTACTTCCTCCAGATTTTACTGGCCACAGGTGAAGGTTACAACTTCCTCCAGATGTTACTGGCCACAGGTGAAGGTTACTACTTCCTCCAGATGTTACTGGCCACAGGTGAAGGTTACTACTTCCTCCAGATTTTACTGGCCACAGGTGAAGGTTACTACTTCCTCCAGATGTTACTGGCCACAGGTGAAGGTTACTACTTCCTCCAGATTTTACTGGCCACAGGTGAAGGTTACTACTTCCTCCAGATGTTACTGGCCACAGGTGAAGGTTACTACTTCCTCCAGATTTTACTGGCCACAGGTGAAGGTCACTACTTCCTCCAGATTTTACTGGCCACAGGTGAAGGTTACTACTTCCTCCAGATTTTACTGGCCACAGGTGAAGGTTACAACTTCCTCCAGATGTTACTGGCCACAGGTGAAGGTCACTACTTCCTCCAGATTTTACTGGCCACAGGTGAAGGTTACTACTTCCTCCAGATTTTACTGGCCACAGGTGAAGGTCACTACTTCCTCCAGATGTTACTGGCCACAGGTGAAGGTTACTACTTCCTCCAGATTTTACTGGCCACAGGTGAAGGTCACTACTTCCTCCAGATGTTACTGGCCACAGGTGAAGGTTACTACTTCCTCCAGATGTTACTGGCCACAGGTGAAGGTTACTACTTCCTCCAGATGTTAATGGCCACAGGTGAAGGTTACTACGTCCTCCAGATGTTAATAGCTGGAGACATCAGACGCTCCAGATGTTAATAGCTGGAGACATCAGACGCTCCAGATGTATCCTATGTGTTACTGACATAAAGAGGCTATAAGTGTAAAGCTGCTCCCTCTATGAATCTGACGGCTCCAGATGTAAAGTGGTGATGATGGTGATGATGGTGATGATGATGATGATGATGACGATGATGATGATGAAGCTGCTCAGCAGGCGATGAAGGCCAGAGACAGACAGTGAAATGTGATCTGCTGCTCATGTTGTGTGTTGAGATTCTTCATTTATGACATGAATCCTAATCTTTCTGAATTATTTTCTCGTGTTCTAAAGAGGATATATTAGCTGCTCTGCACACACACACACACACACACACACACACACACACACACACACACACACACACACACTGGACACTTAATGCATGTAGGTGTGTGAGGCTGCGGCTCCCTGCTGAGATGTTTAATAATCCTGAGCTGACAGTGGAGGAGCGTCGGTCCATGGACATGACAGAAGCAGCTGCAGGATGGTTGAGCTGAAGGCTGACACACACACACACACACACACACACACACACACACACACACACACACACACACACACACACACACACCCCTGATGGCTTTCTGTTTGTATTGTAGGATGTTTTTCCAGAAGCCCACATTACTGCTCTGCAGTGTTGATGGTGACTCAGTCATGACTGTAATGAGACTGATTGTCTCGTCTTCCTGATGTGCTGCTCACTCTGACTGCTGTGTTCATGTGCTGGACTATTGTAATCTTGTGGGTGAGCGCTTGTTCAGTGTGCAGTGTTCAGTTTCTTGTGTCACTCGTCCAGAAGCAGCAGTGTTTCCTGTCTGCACTGAGACGAAGGCCGACAGAGGACCTGGCGTGTTGCTCACACAGGCTGTTTGTGTTGTTTAAAGTCAGGACACGTCCGTTTCTTCGTTTTAACACCTTAAAGGTTTAACATGTATTATTAGAGTCTGAACACTAAAACTGCAAGGGCCCTGTTGTCATTTGAAGGAATAATGTAGCACGGGATGGAT
>NW_027662061.1:0-22500 GCF_963422515.1 Blennius ocellaris | reverse complement strand
GGGGGCAGAGCGCCCCCTACCTGTCCTGTGAGGCTGGAACCGTCCACTGGGTCCAGGTTCTGATCGGAGCTGGAGCCCACGGTTCCATCGCCACCCAGGTGAGTCTGTCTGTGACCTGTCTGTGAACCTGGTGTCTGTGAGCCTGGTGTGTGAACCTGGTGTCTGTGAGCCTGGTGTCTGTGAACCTGGTGTCTGTGAGCCTGGTGTCTGTGAACCTAGTGTCTGTGAGCCTGGTGTGTGAACCTGGTGTCTGTGAGCCTGGTGTCTGTGAACCTGGTGTCTGTGAGCCTGGTGTCTGTGACCTGACTGTGAACCTGGTGTCTGTGACCTGTCTGTGAACCTGGTGTCCGTGAACCTGGTGTCTGTGACCTGTCTGTGAACCTGGTGTCTGTGAACCTGGTGTCTGTGACCTGTCTGTGAACCTGGTGTCTGTGAACCTGGTGTCTCTGAACCTGGTGTCTGTGAACCTAGTGTCTGTGAGCCTGGTGTCTGTGAACCTGGTGTCTGTGAGCCTGGTGTGTGAACCTGGTGTCTGTGAGCTTGGTGTCTGTGAACCTGGTGTCTGTGAGCCTGGTGTCTGTGACCTGACTGTGAACCTGGTGTCTGTGACCTGCCTGTGAACCTGGTGTCTGTGAACCTGGTGTCTGTGAGCCTGGTATCTGTGAACCTGGTGTCTGTGAACCTGGTGTGTGAACCTGGTGTCTGTGAGCCTGGTGTCTGTGAACCTGGTGTCTGTGAGCCTGGTGTCTGTGACCTGACTGTGAACCTCGTGTCTGTGACCTGTCTGTGAACCTGGTGTCTGTGAACCTGGTGTCTGTGAGCCTGGTGTGTGAACCTGGTGTCTGTGAGCCTGGTGTCTGTGAACCTGGTGTCTGTGAGCCTGGTGTCTGTGACCTGTCTGTGAACCTGGTGTCTGTGAACCTGGTGTCTGTGACCTGTCTGTGAACCTGGTTTCTGTGAACCTGGTGTCTCTGAACCTGGTGTCTGTGAACCTAGTGTCTGTGAGCCTGGTGTCTGTGAACCTGGTGTCTGTGAGCCTGGTGTCTGTGAACCTGGTGTCTGTGAACCTGGTGTCTGTGACCTGTCTGTGAACCTGGTGTCTGTGAACCTGGTGTCTGTGACCTGAGATCTGGTTTACTTCATATAAAGAGTGTAGATCTGGTTCACTTCATATAAAGAGTGTAGATCTGGTTTTATCACTTCATATAAAGAGTGTGGATCTGGTTCACTTCATATAAAGAGTGTAGATCTGGTTCACTTCATATAAAGAGTGTGGATCTGGTTCACTTCATATAAAGAGTGTGGATCTGGTTTTATCACTTCATATAAAGAGTGTGGATCTGGTTTACTTCATGTAAAGAATGTGGATCTGGTTTACTTCATATAAAGAATGTGGATCTGGTTTACTTCATATAAAGAATGTGGATCTGGTTTACTTCATATAAAGAATGTGGATCTGGTTTACTTCATATAAAGAGTGTGGATCTGGTTTACTTCATATAAAGAATGTGGATCTGGTTTACTTCATATAAAGAGTGTGGATCTGGTTTACTTCATATAAAGAGTGTGGATCTGGTTTTATCACTTCATATAAAGAGTGTGGATCTGGTTTACTTCATATAAAGAGTGTGGATCTGGTTCACTTCATATAAAGAGTGTGGATCTGGTTTTATCACTTCATATAAAGAGTGTGGATCTGGTTTACTTCATGTAAAGAATGTGGATCTGGTTTACTTCATATAAAGAATGTGGATCTGGTTTACTTCATATAAAGAATGTGGATCTGGTTTACTTCATATAAAGAATGTGGATCTGGTTTACTTCATATAAAGAGTGTGGATCTGGTTTACTTCATATAAAGAATGTGGATCTGGTTTACTTCATATAAAGAGTGTGGATCTGGTTTACTTCATATAAAGAGTGTGGATCTGGTTTACTTCATATAAAGAGTGTGGATCTGGTTTACTTCATATAAAGAGTGTGGATCTGGTTTACTTCATATAAAGAGTGTGGATCTGGTTTACTTCATATAAAGAGTGTGGATCTGGTTTTATCACTTCATATAAAGTGTGAATCTGGTTTACTTCATATAAAGAGTGTGGATCTGGTTTTATCACTTCATATAAAGTGTGAATCTGGTTTACTTCATATAAGGAGTGTAGATCTGGTTTCACCAGCCTGTGATGATTCACTTCATTCTCTACTTTCTTTTCCATTTCTCACATTTCCTCTGTGAATCACACTTCTGCTGCTCCGCATGAAGAGCTGCAGGTTGGTGGTCTAGCTTCTGGGGTCTCCATGGTAACCATAGGTTGCCGTGGCAGCATGGCTCCCCCTGTATTTAGTTACCTGCTTTATTCTACATTCAGCCGGCCTCCCTGCAGAGCAGGAGCAGCCCCACCTCCTCATCTAGGGTATTTATAGCAGGAGGTGCTGGGTCAAACATCATGATTTAACACTGAGGAGGAGGGGGAGGAGGAGGAGGAGGAGGAGGAGAATGAGAGTAAGAGGAGGAGGAAGATGAGGAGGAGAGGAGTAGGAGGAGGAGGGTCAGGAAGAGAGGAGGAGAGGGGGAGGAGGAGGATAAGGAGGAGAGGAGAGGAGGAGGAGAATGAGAGTAAGAGGAGGAGAGGAGAGGAGGAGAAGGATGAGGAGGAGAGGAGTAGGAGGAGGGTGAGGAGGAGAGGAGGGGGAGGAGGAGGAGGAGAATGAGAGTAAGAGGAGGAGAGGAGAGGAGGAGGAAGATGAGGAGGAGAGGAGTAGGAGGAGGAGGGTCAGGAAGAGAGGAGGAGAGGATAGGAGGAGGAGGAGAGGAAGAGGAGGAGGATAAGGAGGAGGAGAGGAGGAGGAGAATGAGAGTAAGAGGAAGAGAGGAGAGGAGGAGAAGGATGAGGAGGAGAGGAGTAGGAGGAGGGTGAGGAGGAGAGGAGGAGGAGGAGGAGAGGAGAGGATAGGAGGAGGAGGAGGAGGAGAGGAAGAGGAAGACAGAAAGAGGAGAGGAGGAGAAGGAGGAGGAGAGAAAGAGGAGAGGAGAAGGAGAGAAAGAGGAGAGGAGGAGAGAAAGAGGAGAGGAGGAAGAGGAGAGAAAGAGGAGAGGAGGAGTTGTCAACAGGCTGAAGAGTTAGTGAGGTCTCTCTTCAGAGGTGAGGCAGTAGCATGATCCTGCTCTGGCTGCAGGAGGAGAGCAGGAGGAGAGCAGGAGGAGAGGAGCAGGAGAGGAGGAGGATCCTGCTCTGGCTGCAGACGCTGACTGATGAAACCCTACAATGAAATGAAAAGTCTTCACCATCCATCAGCAGATGGAGGCCAGGATGTTCAGGTCAAAGGTCATAGGTCAAAGGTCATCCTGCAGTGTAGAACTGACAAGGAAGGAATCCAGTCACTGAACTAGAAGGTGGAGTGGATGAGGTCACTGGGTGACGGAGCAGAGAAGACGGAGGCTTGTCTTCCCTGGTTCTGATGTCATTTCCTCCTCACCTGGTGGCTCCTGGTCCCAAACCTCATCTGTTCAAACTGTAAGGTTTCACAGGAAGTCATACTCCCTGCTTTGTAGGGTCGTGTTAATTCTAGGTTTGTACCATCATGATGTTGAGGGTCAGGGTTGCCATACATCATGATGTTGAGGGTCAGGGTTGCCATACATCATTATGTTGAGGGTCAGGGTTGCCATACATCATGATGTTGAGGGTCAGGGTTGCCATACATCATGATGTTGAGGGTCAGGGTTGCCATACATCATTATGTTGAGGGTCAGGGTTGCCATACATCATGATGTTGAGGGTCAGGGTTGCCATACATCATGATGTTGAGGGTCAGGGTTGCCATACATCATGATGCACTATTTAGTCTTAAAACAAAACAACAAAAAAGCCCTACAATATAAAGTGAACAGGTTTTCTAGCCTGTACGACATTGATAAGACTACAGTCATGACTGTGGCGTGACCAGAGTTGTTATCTCAGCGTCCATACCTCAGGTTGATGTGTGGTTGTTTGGTGACCTCACACAGGTAAGGTCAGGTAAGTCCTCCGGTCTCAGCAGGTGTAACAGGTGAGGGTGTCTGTGTTCTACAGGACGGCTGCACCGCCGGGCGCTCCGGACACGTGGACGCCCTGGGCCTCCTGCTCTGCCGCCCGCCCCCCCGAGGTGACCCCACCGTGACCCCTGACCCCTGACCCCCCCGCCTCCCTGCTGGACCGCCGCTCGCATGGCTGCTGGCCTCGGCTTCAGGGTGACCAACACCAGTCACAGAGAAGGTGTGGAAACACACTGAACCAGTGTGAACGCTGTTTGGTGCTTCGTATGGAGACATGTCCTCCTGTCCTCCTGTCTTCCTGTCCTCCTGTCCTCCTGTCTTCCTGTCCTCCTGTCTTCCTGTCCTCCTGTCTTCCTGTCCACCTGTCTTCCCGTCCTCCTGTCCTCCTGTCTTCCCGTCCTCCTGTCTTCCCTGTCCTCCTGTCTTCCTGTCCTCCTGTCTTCCCTGTCCACCTGTCTTCCTGTCTTCCTGTCCTCCTGTCTTCCTGTCCTCCTGTCTTCCCATCCTCCTGTCTTCCTGTCTTCCCGTCCTCCTGTCCTCCTGTTTTCCTGTCTTCCTGTCTTCCCGTCCTCCTGTCTTCCTGTCTTCCCGTCCTCCTGTCTTCCTGTCCTCCTGTCTTCCCTGTCCTCATGACATGACACTCATGTCATGGACTTTGATCATGTGGTTTTATATGTCTTGTGTGAGGATTACTCTTGTTTCATTATGTTCTGCCTTTTACTTTGAAGTTACATTTTGTAGTTTTGTTGTCATGCTGCTTTGTACACTGGATCATTTCCAAACATTTACACTTTGACTTGGACAAATCAAATATTAAAGGTCACAGCTTTTATTCTAATGAGCTTCTCAGTAATTGAGTGTAGAATAAATAACAGCAGACACAGCAGGGTGTCCACTGCTGTCCTCTGGGACGAGGTTCCAAAGTGACGGTAGTGACAGGACACAGGTCCAAAGACAGTCTTACTGAATCCACCTCGGCTGGAGCAACCTGGTGGTGTCTCCTGCCTCCATCACCTCCATCACCTCCAGCATGTTCTCTCATTTCCTCCATTTAGAGCTAAATGGAAGAAGCTTGTTTCAAACAGGATCTAGAAGTGATGAGTGACTAACACTGTGTGCAGGACTGTCTGGAGGGGCTGTGCCGCTGGACAAGAGGGACAAATGGCACCGCACCATCCACGACGTGGCCACGGACAACTGCAAGGACCTGCTGGAGAACCTCGGTGAGTCTCTGTCTGGAGAACCCTGTCTGGAGAACCCTCTGTCTGGAGGACGGTCTGTCTGGAGGACGGTCTGTCTGGAGGACCCTCTGGCTGGAGGACAGTCTGTCTGGAGGACGGTCTGTCTGGAGGACCCTCTGTCTGGAGGACGGTCTGTCTGGAGAACCCTGTCTGGAGAACCCTCTGTCTGGAGGACGGTCTGTCTGGAGGACCCTCTGGCTGGAGGACAGTCTGTCTGGAGGACGGTCTGTCTGGAGAACCCTCTGTCTGGAGGACGGTCTGTCTGGAGGACCGTCTGTCTGGAGAACCCTCTGTCTGGAGAACCCTCTGTCTGGAGGACGGTCTGTCTGGAGGACCGTCTGTCTGGAGAACCCTCTGTCTGGAGGACCGTCTGTCTGGAGAACCCAATGTCTGTAGAACCCTCTGTCTGGAGGACCGTCTGTCTGGAGAACCCTCTGTCTGGAGAACCCTCTGTCTGGAGGACCGTCTGTCTGGAGAACCCTCTGTCTGGAGGACCGTCTGTCTGGAGAACCCTCTGTCTGGAGGACCGTCTGTCTGGAGAACCCTCTGTTTAGAGAACCCTCTGTCTGGACTCAACAGGTCCACACGCTTTGAAAGAGTTGAGGCTGTTTTATGAAGAATTAAAAGTATTAGTATAAGAATTAGACCCAGGAAGTACCTGATCAGACTGGCCAGCCAATCAGAGCCCAGAGCCACAACACTTCCTGTTGTACACATGGGCTGACGAATCAACTCCCTCAGACATCAAACCACAACGTGAAAATACATTCATGCATGATTCCTCTCCATGTGGAGGTAGAACCTGAGCCAGATGTGGATCCACATCATGACCAGAACAACCTGGTTCCTCAGCCACTGATGGGCAGGGACCGTCTGCCAATTCTAGAACCGCGAGTGATTCTACCACCATACATCACCATTGTGACGTGTGATCACGTTGTGATGACGCTGCAGTGGTTGTAACACTGCAGTGGTTGTGGTGTCACTGCAGTGGTTGTGATGACACTGCAGTGGCTGCAGTGGTTGTAATGACGCTGCAGTGGTTGTAACACTGCAGTGGTTGTGATGTCACTACAGTGGTTGTAACACTGCAGTGGTTGTGATGACGCTGCAGTGGTTGTAACACTGCAGTGGTTGTGATGACACTGCGGTGGTTGTGATGTCACTACAGTGGTTATGACGCTCCAGTGGTTGTGATGACGCTGCAGTGGTTGTGATGACGCTGCGGTGGTTGTGATGACGCTGCGGTGGTTGTGATGTCACTACAGTGGTTGTGATGACACTGCAGTGGTTGTGATGTCACTACAGTGGTTATGACGCTCCAGTGGTTGTGATGACGCTGCAGTGGTTGTGATGATGCTGTGGTGGTTGTGATGATGCTTCAGTGGTTGTGGTGACGCTTCAGTGGTTGTGGTGATGCTGCAGGGGTTGTGGTGATGCTGCAGGGGTTGTGATGTCACTGCAGTTGTTGTGGTGATGCTGCAGGGGTTGTGATGTCACTGCAGTGGTTGTGATGATGCTGCAGTGGTTGTGATGATGCTGCAGTGGTTGTGATGTCACTGCAGTGGTTGTGGTGTCCTGCAGAGGCTGTGATGATGCTGCAATGGCTGCAGTGGTTGTGATGATGCTGCAGTGGTTGTGATGTCACTGCAGTGGTTGTGATGTCGCTACAGTGGTTGTGATGACGCTGCAGTGGTTGTGGTGGCGCTGCAGTGGTTGTGATGCCGCTGCAGTGGCTGCAGTGGTTGTGATGACGCTGTAGTGGTTGTGATGTCACTGCATTGGTTGTGGTGTCACTGCAGTGGTTGTGATGACGCTTCAGTGGTTGTGATGACACTGCAGTGGTTGCCGTGGTTGTGTTGACGCTGCAGTGGTTGTGATGTCACTGCAGTGGTTGTGATGACGCTGCAGTGGTTGTGATGACACTGCAGTGGCTGCAGTGGTTGTGATGACGCTGCAGTGGTTTTCATGTCACTGCAGTGGTTGTGATGACGCTGCAGTGGTTGTGATGACACTGCAGTGGTTGTTGTGTCACTGCAGTGGTTGTGCTCACACTGCAGTGGTTGTGGTGAGGCTGCAGTGGTTGTGATGATGCTGGAGTGGTTGTGATGTCACTGCAGTGGTTGTGATGACGCTGCAGTGGTTGCAGTGGTTGTGATGATGCTGCAGTGGTTGTGATGTCACTGCAGTGGTTGTGATGACACTGCAGTGGTTGTTGTGTCACTGCAGTGGTTGTGATGTCACTGTAGTGGTTGTGATGATGCTGCAGTGGTTGTGATGTCACTGCAGTGGTTGTGATGACACTGCAGTGGTTGTTGTGTCACTGCAGTGGTTGTGATGTCACTGTAGTGGTTGTGATGAGGCTGCAGTGGTTGTGATGACACTGCAGTGGTTGTTGTGTCACTGCAGTGGTTGTGATGACGCTGCGGTGGTTGTGATGACACTGCGGTGGTTGTGATGACGCTGCAGTGGTTGTGATGATGCTGGAGTCACCATCACAGCAGCCATTAGGTGGAGAGCAGTACCAGCCATTAGGTGGAGAGCAGTACCAGCCATTAGGTGGAGAGCAGTACCAGCCATTAGGTGGAGAGCAGCACCAGCCACTAGGTGGAGGAGAGCCATGTGCTGGGCTGGCTGTCATGTGTGCAGCTTGGCACTGAGTCCAGACCCAGCAGGACTCCAGCCAGGACGTTCTGGATCAACAGGAGGTTCTGGATCAACAGGAGGTTCTGGATCAACAGGAGGTTCTGGATCAACAGGAAAGTTCTGGATCAACAGGAGGTTCTGGATCAACAGGAGGTTCTGGATCAATAGGACATTCTGGATCAACAGGACGTTCTGGATCAACAGGAGGTTCTGGATCAACAGGAGGTTCTGGATCAACAGGACGTTCTGGATCAACAGGAGGTTCTGGATCAAGGCTCCTGATCAGTGCCAAACAAGCACAAACTGTGTTTTCACACTTCAAAGAGTGGCCGTTCGCTCATTTATGCAGAAATCAATGAAATCAAGAGCTTTTGATGAATTTGATAAAGAGCAGCACCAGCAGGCGTCTTCACTGAGCCAGTTAATTTTGATCACATGACTGGAGGTCTGCTGTCTCTTCCTCTCTCATTCCTCTTCCTCTCTCATTCCTCTTCCTCTCTCATTCCTCTTCCTCTCTCATTCCTCTTCCTCTCTCATTCCTCTTCCTCTCAGTGAGTCACGACACAGTGACTGATCAACCGTCTGGCGCAGTGGAAAGCACTGGCTTCATTTTCACATTTTATCCAGGAGACGCTTCTTTCAGCTCTGATATTGAGTCTTCATACGTCTCCATACGTCTCCATATGTCTCCATACGTCTCCATACGTCTCCACCGTCTCCATATGTCTCCATACGTCTCCATACGTCACCATACGTCTCCATACATCTCCATACGTCACCATACGTCTCCACCGTCTCCATATGTCTCCATACGTCTCCATACATCTCCATACGTCTCCATACGTCACCATACGTCTCTATACGTCTCCATACGTCTCTATACGTCTCCATACATCTCCATACGTCACCATACGTCTCTATACGTCTCCATACGTCTCCATACGTCTCTATACGTCTCCATACGTCACCATACGTCTCCATACGTCTTCATACGTCTCTATACGTCTCCATACGTCTCTATACATCTCTATACGTCTCCATACGTCTGGAGAGTGGAGAGACTCCACCTCCAGGTGGAGATGTATGGAGACGGATGGAGACGAGCCGCCAGTCCGTCCTTTCAGCTCTGGCAGAACAACCTGCTTGAAAACGTGTCTGATATTTCAATAAAGTGTTTGTCTGCAAATTATAGAGATTTTAAATTTAAACTGTGCCTCGTCTACGATATTCTGACCGTTTGGAAAATGAAGGTTTGATAGAAGAAGAGAAGGAGCCTGGTCAAAACCAGTTCATCCTCCTTACTGAGCTGAGCAGCCAGTAAATAACACACACACACACACACACACACACACACACACACACACACACACACACACACACACACACACACACACACACACACACACACACACAATCTGCACCTCAGTTAAGTCTGCCGATCCTAAAACTCTCCCGGTTCCCACAAGCTTATAGAGTGTGTGTGTGTGTGTGTGTGTGTGTGTGTGTGTGTGTGTGTGTGTGTGTGTGTGTGTGTGTGTGTGTGTGTGTGTGTGTGTGTGTGTGTGTGTGTGTGTGTGTGTGTGTGTGTGTGTGTGTGTGTGTGTGTGTGTGTGTGTGTGTGTGTGTGTGTGTGTGTGTGTGACAGGTCTGTCTGAGTCGTGTCTCGATGAGCTGGCTCTGGAATCCCTCCTCTCCTTGTTGCTGCTGCACAACTGGGTCCGCCTGGTGAGAGCACACACACACACACACACACACACACACACACACACACACACACACACACACACACACACACACACACACACACAGGGTGCAAGGGATTGGCAGTGCTGCCCCCTGCTGGTCTTCACTGAATGATGTTTCTAGTGTGATTAGATAAATGATGATTCTTTAATGTGTTTTTAATTCCAGTATTTCATTATTGAGTGTCAAGTTTCAGATTAAAGAGTGAGAAGGGATAAGAGAACATTAAGAATCTCAATGTGAATCGTTCTGTGAAATCTGCACAGTAAATCAAGTGCTGGATTGCAGACCGATCTGATTTCCGTGGTCAGTGTTGGTCTTCTTGACTTGTGGGACAAACTAGAAGCTGCTGGTCAGCATCTGTCCTCCACACTGAGTCAAAGCTCTGACCATTGCACTGGCCTCTGGTGTTCCAAAGAGAGTAGGACCAGAGGCCACAGCTGTGAATTGCAGGTTCTGATGGTTTTGTCCTGACAGCGGAGAGGAGACGGTTCTGGTTCCTCCAGACGTCACTCCCACTGAGCTTCACGCAGCACGACCGGCGACAACACCTCACCAAGGAATGTCTGAGACGTTCCTCTCATTTCAAAATCCTCAGATCTTCTGTGGACCACCAACTCTAAAATCTGAACCCTGACTGAAAGACAAGACGAAGACAACTTTCTTCCAGGGACAGAATGATGTTCTCATGGTGATCAATGAGGACGTAGAAGAACCTGCTGTCAGTGGACTCTCCCCTGTTCCTGTGGTGCAGGAGGAGCAGTATGGAAACCTGATGTTCCAGGGCTGGAGGGCAGCCAGGAGCTCCTGGGGGGGGGGGGCTGGTGCCATGAAGATACGTCCAGGAAGCCAACGGCTCCGGCTCCTGGAAGCTGGCTTGGTTGTGGAGTGACTCTGAAGCGACTCGTCGTCTTCACAGGAACAATAATGACATTAAACTAATGTAAGACTTTGACACTTCCTTTTCCTTTGGAGCTGAGGGATGAACACCAAGACCAGACACTAGTGACCTTTGAGGTGACCTTTGAGGTGACCTTTGAGGTGACCTTTGAGGTGACCTTTGGTTGCAGTGAAGTGGTGCATGTCTGCCCCTAGTGGACAACTGTCGCCAGTAACGCGTTCCAAAGGTAATGCAATCACAGGAACATTGCTGCTGGCAGTAACGCAGTAATAAAACACATTACTGATCAACGTTTGGTCATATTATACTTGCTACAATCTAAGTAATACGTGTTCCCACACGTATTTACCTGATTAGAGTTTTATAAGACAGAAAGACAATGTGAGTTATTTCCTGTGGCTAAGATGACGAGACAGATTCTACATGGTGTGTTCACTTAGAGGACAGGTGAAGGGTGCCACAGGGAGGAGACTCTACTTTAGAAGTCCCCTTCAGTACAGTTGGACAGACTTGGACATCAAGGATGGACACACAGACAAAGCTTGTCTCCCATGACTTTGAGGAAGACGACATGCTACAAGCTCATTGTTCTCTAAAGTATCTGACTTTAGAGCAGCAGAACCAACGTTGTTGTGTGACAGGTTCAGTCACAGGGACGTCCTCAGTACCTGGGGCAGACTGTCTGTGCAGCAGCTGGGAACATCTGGCAGTACAGAAGCATTTTAAAAGAGGAGAAGCAGCTGGGAACATCTGGCAGTACAGAAGCATTTTAAAAGAGGAGAAGCAGCTGGGAACATCTGGCAGTACAGGAGCATTTTAAAAGAGGAGAAGCAGCTGGGAACATCTGGCAGTACAGAAGCATTTTAAAAGAGGAGAAGCAGCTGGGAACATCTGGCAGTACAGAAGCATTTTAAAAGAGGAGAAGCAGCTGGGAACATCTGGCAGTACAGGAGCATTTTAAAAGAGGAGAAGCAGCTGGGAACATCTGGCAGTACAGAAGCATTTTAAAAGAGGAGAAGCAGCTGGGAACATCTGGCAGTACAGGAGCATTTTAAAAGAGGAGAAGCAGCTGGGAACATCTGGCAGTACAGAAGCATTTTAAAAGAGGAGAAGCAGCTGGGAACATCTGGCAGTACAGGAGCATTTTAAAAGAGGAGAAGCAGCTGGGAACATCTGGCAGTACAGAAGCATTTTAAAAGAGGAGAAGCAGCTGGGAACATCTGGCAGTACAGGAGCATTTTAAAAGAGGAGAAGCAGCTGGGAACATCTGGCAGTACAGAAGCATTTTAAAAGAGGAGAAGCAGCTGGGAACATCTGGCAGTACAGGAGCATTTTAAAAGAGGAGAAGCAGCTGGGAACATCTGGCAGTACAGGAGCATTTTAAAAGAGGAGAAGCAGCTGGGAACATCTGGCAGTACAGGAGCATTTTAAAAGAGGAGAAGCAGCTGGGAACATCTGGCAGTACAGGAGCATTTTAAAAGAGGAGAAGCAGCTGGGAACATCTGGCAGTACAGGAGCATTTTAAAAGAGGAGAAGCAGCTGGGAACATCTGGCAGTACAGAAGCATTTTAAAAGAGGAGAAGCAGCTGGGAACATCTGGCAGTACAGGAGCATTTTAAAAGAGGAGAAGCAGCTGGGAACATCTGGCAGTACAGGAGCATTTTAAAAGAGGAGAAGCAGCTGGGAACATCTGGCAGTACAGGAGCATTTTAAAAGAGGAGAAGCAGCTGGGAACATCTGGCAGTACAGGAGCATTTTAAAAGAGGAGAAGCAGCTGGGAACATCTGGCAGTACAGGAGCATTTTAAAAGAGGAGAAGCAGCTGGGAACATCTGGCAGTACAGGAGCATTTTAAAAGAGGAGAAGCAGCTGGGAACATCTGGCAGTACAGGAGCATTTTAAAAGAGGAGAAGCAGCTGGGAACATCTGGCAGTACAGGAGCATTTTAAAAGAGGAGAAGCAGCTGGGAACATCTGGCAGTACAGGAGCATTTTAAAAGAGGAGAAGCAGCTGGGAACATCTGGCAGTACAGGAGCATTTTAAAAGAGGAGAAGCAGCTGGGAACATCTGGCAGTACAGGAGCATTTTAAAAGAGGAGAAGCAGCTGGGAACATCTGGCAGTACAGGAGCATTTTAAAAGAGGAGAAGCAGCTGGGAACATCTGGCAGTACAGGAGCATTTTAAAAGAGGAGAAGCAGCTGGGAACATCTGGCAGTACAGAAGCATTTTAAAAGAGGAGAAGCAGCTGGGAACATCTGGCAGTACAGGAGCATTTTAAAAGAGGAGAAGCAGCTGGGAACATCTGGCAGTACAGAAGCATTTTAAAAGAGGAGAAGCAGCTGGGAACATCTGGCAGTACAGGAGCATTTTAAAAGAGGAGAAGCAGCTGGGAACATCTGGCAGTACAGAAGCATTTTAAAAGAGGAGAAGCAGCTGGGAACATCTGGCAGTACAGGAGCATTTTAAAAGAGGAGAAGCAGCTGGGAACATCTGGCAGTACAGAAGCATTTTAAAAGAGGAGAAGCAGCTGGGAACATCTGGCAGTACAGAAGCATTTTAAAAGAGGAGAAGCAGCTGGGAACATCTGGCAGTACAGGAGCATTTTAAAAGAGGAGAAGCAGCTGGGAACATCTGGCAGTACAGAAGCATTTTAAAAGAGGAGAAGCAGTTGAGAACATCTGGCAGTACAGGAGCATTTTAAAAGAGGAGAAGCAGCTGGGAACATCTGGCAGTACAGGAGCATTTTAAAAGAGAAGCAGCTGGGAACATCTGGCAGTACAGGAGCATTTTAAAAGAGGAGAAGCAGCTGGGAACATCTGGCAGTACAGGAGCATTTTAAAAGAGGAGAAGCAGCTGGGAACATCTGGCAGTACAGAAGCATTTTAAAAGAGGAGAATCAGCTGGGAACATCTGGCAGTACAGGAGCATTTTAAAAGAGGAGAAGCAGCTGGGAACATCTGGCAGTACAGAAGCATTTTAAAAGAGGAGAAGCAGCTGGGAACATCTGGCAGTACAGGAGCATTTTAAAAGAGGAGAAGCAGCTGGGAACATCTGGCAGTACAGAAGCATTTTAAAAGAGGATAATCAGCTGGGAACATCTGGCAGTACAGGAGCATTTTAAAAGAGGAGAAGCAGCTGGGAACATCTGGCAGTACAGAAGCATTTTAAAAGAGGAGAAGCAGCTGGGAACATCTGGCAGTACAGGAGCATTTTAAAAGAGGAGAAGCAGCTGGGAACATCTGGCAGTACAGGAGCATTTTAAAAGAGGAGAAGCAGCTGGGAACATCTGGCAGTACAGAAGCATTTTAAAAGAGAAGCAGCTGGGAACATCTGGCAGTACAGGAGCATTTTAAAAGAGGAGAAGCAGCTGGGAACATCTGGCAGTACAGAAGCATTTTAAAAGAGGAGAAGCAGCTGGGAACATCTGGCAGTACAGGAGCATTTTAAAAGAGGAGAAGCAGCTGGGAACATCTGGCAGTACAGGAGCATTTTAAAAGAGGAGAAGCAGCTGGGAACATCTGGCAGTACAGAAGCATTTTAAAAGAGGAGAAGCAGCTGGGAACATCTGGCAGTACAGAAGCATTTTAAAAGAGGAGAAGCAGCTGGGAACATCTGGCAGTACAGGAGCATTTTAAAAGAGGAGAAGCAGCTGGGAACATCTGGCAGTACAGAAGCATTTTAAAAGAGGAGAAGCAGCTGGGAACATCTGGCAGTACAGGAGCATTTTAAAAGAGGAGAAGCAGCTGGGAACATCTGGCAGTACAGAAGCATTTTAAAAGAGGAGAAGCAGCTGGGAACATCTGGCAGTACAGGAGCATTTTAAAAGAGGAGAAGCAGCTGGGAACATCTGGCAGTACAGAAGCATTTTAAAAGAGGAGAAGCAGCTGGGAACATCTGGCAGTACAGAAGCATTTTAAAAGAGGAGAAGCAGCTGGGAACATCTGGCAGTACAGGAGCATTTTAAAAGAGGAGAAGCAGCTGGGAACATCTGGCAGTACAGAAGCATTTTAAAAGAGGAGAAGCAGCTGGGAACATCTGGCAGTACAGAAGCATTTTAAAAGAGGAGAAGCAGCTGGGAACATCTGGCAGTACAGAAGCATTTTAAAAGAGGAGAAGCAGCTGGGAACATCTGGCAGTACAGAAGCATTTTAAAAGAGGAGAAGCAGCTGGAAACATCTGGCAGTACAGAAGCATTTTAAAAGAGGAGAAGCAGCTGGGAACATCTGGCAGTACAGGAGCATTTTAAAAGAGGAGAAGCAGCTGGGAACATCTGGCAGTACAGGAGCATTTTAAAAGAGGAGAAGCAGCTGGGAACATCTGGCAGTACAGAAGCATTTTAAAAGAGGAGAAGCAGCTGGGAACATCTGGCAGTACAGAAGCATTTTAAAAGAGGAGAAGCAGCTGGGAACATCTGGCAGTACAGGAGCATTTTAAAAGAGGAGAAGCAGCTGGGAACATCTGGCAGTACAGGAGCATTTTAAAAGAGGAGAAGCAGCTGGGAACATCTGGCAGTACAGGAGCATTTTAAAAGAGGAGAAGCAGCTGGGAACATCTGGCAGTACAGAAGCATTTTAAAAGAGGAGAAGCAGCTGGGAACATCTGGCAGTACAGGAGCATTTTAAAAGAGGAGAAGCAGCTGGGAACATCTGGCAGTACAGGAGCATTTTAAAAGAGGAGAAGCAGCTGGGAACATCTGGCAGTACAGGAGCATTTTAAAAGAGGAGAAGCAGCTGGGAACATCTGGCAGTACAGAAGCATTTTAAAAGAGGAGAAGCAGCTGGGAACATCTGGCAGTACAGGAGCATTTTAAAAGAGGAGAAGCAGCTGGGAACATCTGGCAGTACAGAAGCATTTTAAAAGAGGAGAAGCAGCTGGGAACATCTGGCAGTACAGAAGCATTTTAAAAGAGGAGAAGCAGCTGGGAACATCTGGCAGTACAGGAGCATTTTAAAAGAGGAGAAGCAGCTGGGAACATCTGGCAGTACAGGAGCATTTTAAAAGAGGAGAAGCAGCTGGGAACATCTGGCAGTACAGAAGCATTTTAAAAGAGGAGAAGCAGCTGGGAACATCTGGCAGTACAGAAGCATTTTAAAAGAGGAGAAGCAGCTGGGAACATCTGGCAGTACAGGAGCATTTTAAAAGAGGAGAAGCAGCTGGGAACATCTGGCAGTACAGAAGCATTTTAAAAGAGGAGAAGCAGCTGGGAACATCTGGCAGTACAGGAGCATTTTAAAAGAGGAGAAGCAGCTGGGAACATCTGGCAGTACAGAAGCATTTTAAAAGAGGAGAAGCAGCTGGGAACATCTGGCAGTACAGAAGCATTTTAAAAGAGGAGAAGCAGCTGGGAACATCTGGCAGTACAGGAGCATTTTAAAAGAGGAGAAGCAGCTGGGAACATCTGGCAGTACAGGAGCATTTTAAAAGAGGAGAAGCAGCTGGGAACATCTGGCAGTACAGAAGCATTTTAAAAGAGGAGAAGCAGCTGGGAACATCTGGCAGTACAGAAGCATTTTAAAAGAGGAGAAGCAGCTGGGAACATCTGGCAGTACAGGAGCATTTTAAAAGAGGAGAAGCAGCTGGGAACATCTGGCAGTACAGAAGCATTTTAAAAGAGGAGAAGCAGCTGGGAACATCTGGCAGTACAGGAGCATTTTAAAAGAGGAGAAGCAGCTGGGAACATCTGGCAGTACAGAAGCATTTTAAAAGAGGAGAAGCAGCTGGGAACATCTGGCAGTACAGGAGCATTTTAAAAGAGGAGAAGCAGCTGGGAACATCTGGCAGTACAGGAGCATTTTAAAAGAGGAGAAGCAGCTGGGAACATCTGGCAGTACAGAAGCATTTTAAAAGAGGAGAAGCAGCTGGGAACATCTGGCAGTACAGGAGCATTTTAAAAGAGGAGAAGCAGCTGGGAACATCTGGCAGTACAGGAGCATTTTAAAAGAGGAGAAGCAGCTGGGAACATCTGGCAGTACAGAAGCATTTTAAAAGAGGAGAAGCAGCTGGGAACATCTGGCAGTACAGGAGCATTTTAAAAGAGGAGAAGCAGCTGGGAACATCTGGCAGTACAGAAGCATTTTAAAAGAGGAGAAGCAGCTGGGAACATCTGGCAGTACAGGAGCATTTTAAAAGAGGAGAAGCAGCTGGGAACATCTGGCAGTACAGAAGCATTTTAAAAGAGGAGAAGCAGCTGGGAACATCTGGCAGTACAGGAGCATTTTAAAAGAGGAGAAGCAGCTGGGAACATCTGGCAGTACAGGAGCATTTTAAAAGAGGAGAAGCAGCTGGGAACATCTGGCAGTACAGAAGCATTTTAAAAGAGGAGAAGCAGCTGGGAACATCTGGCAGTACAGGAGCATTTTAAAAGAGGAGAAGCAGCTGGGAACATCTGGCAGTACAGGAGCATTTTAAAAGAGGAGAAGCAGCTGGGAACATCTGGCAGTACAGAAGCATTTTAAAAGAGGAGAAGCAGCTGGGAACATCTGGCAGTACAGGAGCATTTTAAAAGAGGAGAAGCAGCTGGGAACATCTGGCAGTACAGGAGCATTTTAAAAGAGGAGAAGCAGCTGGGAACATCTGGCAGTACAGAAGCATTTTAAAAGAGGAGAAGCAGCTGGGAACATCTGGCAGTACAGGAGCATTTTAAAAGAGGAGAAGCAGCTGGGAACATCTGGCAGTACAGGAGCATTTTAAAAGAGGAGAAGCAGCTGGGACACACTGAAGGGATAAACAGTGAGCAGGGACCGTCTGCAAATTACAAACTGCTGCAACAGCCAACCAACATCCCTTCACTGGTCTCCTGCTGGTCTCCTGCTGGTCTGCTGGTCTCTTGCTGGTCTGCTGGTCTCTTGCTGGTCTCCTGCTGGTCTCCTGCTGGTCTCCTGCTGGTCTGCTGGTCTCTTGCTGGTCTGCTGGTCTCTTACTGGTCTCTTGCTGGTCTCCTGCTGGTCTGCTGGTCTGCTGGTCCAACAGCAACTCCTGGTTTCAGATACAAAATCACAAAGACTGTTTCATAGTTTTGAAATTGTGGTTTAAACTAATTGAGTCTGATAGTTGGACCCTGAAACCCTGAATAAAGTCGTCCTGTTCTTCTCTCCTCACATGAGTCAGGACGGGGTCTGAACTGTTGATTAGGACTGGTGTGGCCTGGTTCTACGTTGTATTACAGCATCGCTGTGGTGTTTTGTCCATTCAGTGCTGTGAGCTTGAATTAAAAGAGAATAAAAGAAGAGCCAGATGAAGAGTTGTGTCCTGTGGCCAGACTATAGTTACATTATCGTGGCTCCAGCTCTGCTGTTTCATGTGACTTGGCCGAGATTTTCAGTATTTTCAGCATCTCCATCATTATTATTATTATTATTATTATTATTATTATTATTATTATTACCAGACTGGTCCTTCGTCTGGACCACTGATTCTGACGTTTTATTGTGTTGCACCATCAACCTTGTCTGTGTCTATGACAGGAAGAGGCTTTAGGAGGGTGTAGAATCAGCTGCAATAAAGTACATGTCAGCAATTTAGAATCCCTGGTCAGAGGCATGCAATTATTTTGGTGAAAGTAACTCATTACAATACAGCGACAGAAATATTTTATTGTAACTAATTGCTTTCAAATGACAGTAAGTAATATTTTGAAATATATTACATTGTGGAAGTGACTTCCCCAATATTGGTGGACAAAACGAGAACAGCAGTTTTTGAAGCATTGCTGTTTCTGCTTTGTGATTTTGAAGAGTTTCTTCTCATGTCTAGATTGTTTTTGTCCCACTGATGTTCCACCTGCACTTAACTCCACCTGTAGTCATTGTGAAGAATGTTATTTAATGAACCTCACATCATGAGTGGGTCTGTTCATGCCAATGGTTTGAGGAGATTTACTCAGTGTTGACGTCCCTCTCATGCATCGGGGTCCGTCCCGTCCCGCTTGTCCTCCTGAGACGAGACGTTGACGAGCTGCAGCGACCACGTCTGGTCTCCAGCCCGCAAAACCCCTTTTCTCTGCATTTACAGTCTCGTCCTGCTCGTTTCTCTCGCATCATGCTGGCAGTACCTTTATTCTGTTTCCATGACAACATGCCCCTCCCCTCTCCTCTGGTGTCCCACAGTCCAAGCAGGAGTTGGGGGGGCTCCGCTGTGACGTGGTGAGGGTGGAGGTGCAGGAGAGCCTGACCAAGGATCCGCTGGGAGACACTTCCATCCACTGTGGTGAGAACACACACACACACACACACACACACACACACACACGTTCTGGGTTTGGGGGTCCAGAGAGTGGGGGGTCTGTGTGGTGGTCCTGCTGGAGGGTCTGGACAAGGCTCTGTCTCTCAGCGGTCCGTCCTCAGTTTGGACACCAGGAGCTCCGTGTGTCCTCTGGTCCTCCACTCTGGTAACCAACCTGGTCTTTCAGGGACAAGAACCATCAGTTCGGAGGTTCTCCGGTTCCTATTGCAGGAACAGTTTGTTGATGAAGAGCAGCTGTTCAACAGCCTGCTGGCTGCTCGTAGTCAAAGTCATTCAAAGTGTTGGAAACTAATTGTTTTCCTCCAGTCATTTGACGTTTTTCTCAGATGAAATCAGTTCCCACAGCAACACACGAGCTCTGTCGTTGTAACGGCAGCGTTCATGTACAAACAACTCTTCAGCTCCACACCTGCTTTTCTTCTCACGTGTTTCCAAAACTCAATGTGACAACATGCTTCTTTCTCCTCTCAGGTCCTCACCACCTCTGTGAGGGGAACTTTCTGATTGGCTCTTTGTCGAAGCCCCGCCTCCAGGGAGCGGAGCTCCGCCTCCAGCAACATTCCCGCTGGGTGACCCTCCGCTGGGATCAGGAGCCGCTGCAAGGCCTGCTGGGAAGACACCTCCGCAGGAAGCTGCTGCACAAGGTCAGAGTTCACCCAGTGGTCTCTCTACCTCTCTACCTCTCTCTCTTCCCTCTGCACCCTCTCTCTACCTCTCTCTACCTCTCTCTCTTCCCTCTGCACCCTCTCTCTACCTCTCTCTCTTCCCTCTGCACCCTCTCTCTACCTCTCTCTACCTCTCTCTCTTCCCTCTGCACCCTCTCTCTACCTCTCTCTACCTCTCTCTCTTCCCTCTGCACCCTCTCTCTACCTCTCTCTACCTCTCTCTTCCCCTCTGCACCCTCTCTTTACCTCTCTCTCTTCCCCTCTGCACCCTCTCTCTACCTCTCTCTGCCTCTCTCTACCTCCCTCCTCCCGAGCTGAACCAGGCTCTGAGTCTTTCCTCTCCTGTCCTCCTCTCTATCTCTCTATCCTCTCTTTCCAATAGCTAAATGAGAAAAGCCTCCAGAGTGTGATGTTTGTGTTGGATGGAGTTGTGATGTGAGCTCCGGTGGTCTGCTGGGTCTTACATTAAGCCCCGTTTCCACCGCACACAAGTGCCGGGACGGTACGGAGCGGCACGGAGCGGTACGGAGCGGTACGGAGCGGTACGGAGCGGTAGGGAGCGGTACGGAGCGGTACGGAGCGGTAGGGAGCGGTACGGAGCGGTACGGAGCGGTAGGGAGCGGTACGGAGCGGTACGGAGCGGTAGGGAGCGGTACGGTGCGGTACGGAGTGGTACGGAGCGGTACGGAGCGGTACGGAGCGGTACGGAGCGGTACGGAGCGGTAGGGAATAGAGACCCCGACTGAAGTTTTGGGTTGCGTTTCCACTGCAAAGAGGAGCTTAAAAAGTGGGCGTGGCTTAAGAGCTCCGCAGATATGTGACGTTACAACAGAAAAGAAAGTCGTCAGATCTTCAGTTTATGAATCCTCTGTTGTTGTTTACATCCTCCACTTTGCACTTGTTGTTTAGTTAACTGCTATTTTTTGCAGCGGAAAAAAAAACCTGTTACTTTTTGCAGCGGCAGCACTGCAGCCACAACTTCCTTGTTCTGAGAGAGCCAACACTCCGGCCACTTGCCCCGCCCCCGAGCGCTGGGGGGCGGGGCAAGTGACCGGAGCATTCCCCCCGGTTGGCTGAGGCACAGACAGGGGAGTCTGAGCTTTCTGCTCAAACGCAGGAGGTTCTCCACTCCGGCGCTGATCGCGGTCCGGCAGCTCAGCGCCGCAACACGGAGGCTCCGAGCTCCTCTTCATCGCTGCCGCAGTCCGTCCCCGCCATATAGCGCCACTGACCGCCGTATAGCGCCACTGACCGCGATATAGCGCCACTGACCGCCGTATAGCGCCACTGACCGCGATATAGCGCCACTGACCGCCATATAGCGCCACTGACCGCGATATAGCGCCACTGACCGCCGTATAGCGCCACTGACCGCCGTATAGCGCCACTGACCGCGATATAGCGCCACTGACCGCCGTATAGCGCCACTGACCGCGATATAGCGCCACTGACCGCCGTATAGCGCCACTGACCGCGATATAGCGCCACTGACCGCCGTATAGCGCCACTGACCGCGATATAGCGCCACTGACCGCCGTATAGCGGGCGACCGTGGCTCAGGTGGTAGAGTGGTCGTCTTTCGGAGTGAGAGGTCGGAGGTTCGATCCCAGTCTACACTGGTCTATGTGTCGAAGTGTCCTTGGGCAAGACACTGAACCCTAAATTGCTCCCAGTGGTCGACTAGCGCCTTGCATGGCAGCTCTGCCCCATTGGTGTGTGAATGTGAGCGTGAATGGGTGAGTGAGCTGATATGTGAAGCGCTTTGGGACTGCACTCAGTGTGGTTAGAAGGCGCTATATAAATCTAGACCATTTACCATTTACCATAGCGCCACTGACCGCGATGTAGCGCCACTGACCGCGATGTAGCGCCACTGACCGCGATATAGCGCCACTGACCGCGATGTAGCGCCACTGACCGCGATGTAGCGCCACTGACCGCGATATAGCGCCACTGACCGCGATGTAGCGCCACTGACCGCGATGTAGCGCCACTGACCGCGATATAGCGCCACTGACCGCGATGTAGCGCCACTGACCGCCATATAGCGCCACTGACCGTGATATAGCGCCACTGACCGTGATATAGCGCCACTGACCGCCATATAGCGCCACTGACCGCGATGTAGCGCCACTGACCGCGATGTAGCGCCACTGACCGCGATGTAGCGCCACTGACCGCGATTTAGCGCCACTGACCACGATGTAGCGCCACTGACCATGGCTGAACAGAACGCTGATCGCCTCTGGAAAGCGGAGCTGCCGGAGCACGGTCAGCGCCGGAGCCCAAAGCTCCAGACTCCGGTGTCCCGGACGCACATCCACACCACGGCGAGTGCTATGCTAACAGGAAGCTCCAACGCGATGCAAAGTCCCTCCCCCCGGTCTCCCCCTGCCTCAAGTCGCTGTTTCACCACAAACACTAAAGTTGAGCAGCAAAGAAAAGAAAAGGAAAATAAAAACAACCAGAGCACAGCTGACCACACTGACAGCAGAGGATTCAGCCGCACATTAACATATTGAGGGCGTGTCGTAAATCACTGACCAATCAGCAGACAGCTCCACAACCTTAGACCCGTTCCGTGGTCCTGGTACCCCAATGGAAGGGGAGCGGGAAACCCTAACCCTTTGGAGCGGTCTGGAGCGGTCCAGTCCACATTCCTGTGGTGACACGCGAACCGGAGCGGTTTAGACCGCTTCCCTTTTCTTTGCTTTGCTGCTCAACTTTAGTGTGTGTGTGTGTGTGTGTGTGTGTGTGTGTGTGTGTGTGTGTGTGTGTCGCTGGTGTCAAACTACAGCCACATGACCCTGATGACCAGCAGGTCTGTTGACACATGAAGGGGTCCAGGACGAAGATGATGACGATGCAGGAGTGAAATTATAGCGAACCCAAGTTTAGTGAGCCGGATTTAGAGAATCTCACATTTCCTTATTGGTTACTGGTCCCAACAGCTGGGGAGGCCATGAGGCTGGTGTCAAATTACAAACACTCACTGTTGTCAGAGAAGGCTCCAGAAGGCAGACTAAGG